>NC_092239.1:34906492-34908992 GCF_036320965.1 Panulirus ornatus | reverse complement strand
ACAGCAGCCGAAGCAGACGCCCCTAAAAACAGAACGAGCAGCAGGAACATGGGTACCAAAAGCATCAGGATGAGGGGGAGGAGTAGTAGAAGGCTCCATCAACAGCACTAGCAGCAGCAGTAGCAGCAGGAGAGTAGGAGGAGGAGGTCCCCACCAAGAGCAGCAGGAGCGGAGGGGGCTCCCGGTGAGCAAGGGGGTCGCCATCATCGTTGCACCTCCACAACCGTCGGCAATTTGCGGTTACCAGATCCTCGATCAGACGTCGTTACGACGGCAGCGGCAGCAACAGCAGCAGCGGCGGCGGCGTGCCCCAGGGCGCTACCTCCACTGTTTAATTAGCCTGGCATTACCACATATATTATGGATGTCCCTGAACATGCACGGTTACTCTGAGCTGCCACCCAGCCATCACTCACGCCCTCCCCCTCACCAGCACCACCCCGCGCATCCTACAACTGGTCTCTCACCGCGAGGCAATCCAGGCATGAATAAGATGGCTGGTACAATCGTTACCAGCAGCAGTGCCCCGCCGACCCTGTCCCACCACACGAAGCTGCTTCATCCTGAAGTAACTCATGAAAAGGCAAATGGGACAGTGGGCGCTTCGTTCCTGTCCGACTACTAGCCAGGAACACAGACATGAGGACGGGGAAGACTACTCATTTGACCCCGGACACCATGAACCCCTCATACCCCGTCGAGGGGGCTCATACAACCACCCTCGCCTCCAGCCGCCAATACGTTTATATAATACAGTCATACAGCGTAAGCAGCGCGTGCTACCTCACTCCCGTCCTGCAGGTAGGAGCAAGCGCGCGCGCAGGGCCCTCACCATGTCCGTGTCAACACAGGTATATTATCCCCACATTAGCACAGGTATCACGTCCGCCCCCCGAGTCCCCAGGCCCGGGACTCATTATGTAATTTTCGTAACATTATCCGGGCCTTCATGCGGCAAGGCGGACACCGCGCTCCGTCTACTGTTCCTACTGCCACGGCGGTGGCGGCGCTCTGTGCAACAGCCCCCTCCTCCTCCTCTTGGCCACCCCCTCCTCCTCCGTTCTCTTGTACTCTTCAACAGTGGGGGAGGGAGCTCCTCCTTCCTCCTCCTCCCTTCCCCCGGCTCCTCCCTCATCACGGTGCGGGTTGTACTACCGCAGCGCTCCACGCTCACCTCGGCTCCTTTGTTCCTCTCAGCTCAAACTCAGCTCGACGTAAGAGCCCCCCCCCCCGACTGCCTCGTCGGACCTCCCCCTCCCCCCGAAATATCGGAAACGCCCGACTTCACGACTCTATATACAACCCGCTACATACAAGAGCGACGGACCGACTATACTACACATCGTGAAACTGAAATACGTGTTGAATCTCGGGTTGAAGTGACGGTATAAGCCAAATCGCGTTTGAGAAAGCAAGCACATTATATATATATATATATATATATATATATATATATATATATATATATATATATATATATATATATATACTCCTCGGGGGTACAAAGGAGTGGGTGGGCACCTGTTCGGGTGAGGGAGGGCTGCAAATGTCAACATTCTTGTGGATCAGAAGCCATACTGGGGATCTCGTGATCTGCTGGGGGCCAGGCCGTACTACCACACGCACGAACACACACACACACACACACACACACACACACACACACACACACACACGGTCACGTCCCCGTAAAGTTGGGGGTCAACTTGCCGTCTGTGTCCCCTGGCTGTTGTGCCTTGTGCCCAGATCCACCCACGGACCAGTAGTTACCTGCCATGCCCTCCTCCTGCAGGGGACGAGCTCCTCCCGCCACAAATAAGGTCATGAGTGTTCAGGTTAACGTGACCTGGGCGTACGGCGGAGGGGAGGAGACCCGGGGAGGGAGCGATGGCCGAGGGGGTGAGAACACGGCACGCAATGTCGTGGGTTTGTTAATGAGACAGCCAGCATGGTCACCTGACACGCCGGCCCGCGTCCTGAGCTCGACCCTCGCCTGACCTGAGCCCTGCCAAGCCTGACCTTGCCGAGGCCCTAACATTCCCTTACGTATATTGGTTCCGGAGGTCTTCTACCCCCCACAGCTGGGTCTGGGACCTCACCTTACCTTACGTATACCTTACGAGGATTTGGGAGGTCTTCTACCCCCACAGCTGGGTCTGGGACCTTACCTTACCTTACGATATACCTTACGATGGTTTGGGAGGTCTTCCACCCCCACAGCTGGGTCTGGGACCTTACCTTACCTTACGTATACCTTACGATGATTTCATAGGTCTTCTACCCCCACACCATCGTCTATGATCAATCTATCGTGTTGCTCTCTTGCTCAGTCAGGGTGTTGGAGGCCACGGTCATCGGGACTAAACATCCGACGACCTGTTACTCCAACCACACCACACGCTCCTCACACACCCGGTGCAGGAATCAGGCCCGACCTGCTCCATGCTATTCGTACGGCGCTCCTTCCCACACGCCCCTCTCCTAGCCCGTAAACCCAAAG
>NC_092239.1:34863992-34903992 GCF_036320965.1 Panulirus ornatus | reverse complement strand
CGATGTCTCCTTGATGAAGGTTCCCAACAGATCTGGTGCCTTGGGTGAATGACAGACTCGTGTGGTGCAATAAAGAGATTCATTTACTTTTTTAAGTTTCCAAAACATCTGTTGGTTCTTACGAGGCGAGGCAGGCATCGAGCGGGAGATTCTCTAAGGGGCAGTAGGAATCAAGAGGAACACACCAGAAGAGGAGCAGAATGTGGAAGACCCCTGAGGGAGTCACAGAGGCGCGGGAGGTAAGCAGAGACGAGGTTGTGTGAGTCGGAGAAACAAACGCGCACACAAGAGCATCGGGCTCTATGTCGCATGAGGACCACGAACACTGCAGATGGGTGGTATAGGCCTCCTCCGCCCTCACTCTCTGCATCACCCTGCTGCAGGTATGAGAAGGGCGGTGCCCATCCAAGGCGAAGGTGGAGCGCCCAAACTGGGAAGTAACGAAGGAGAAAGGGTTTCAAGAGCCAAAACCAACTTGGAGGAGGATCATCGGTCGATGGAAGCAAGATGTGATCGAGGTGGGTAACAAAAGGGTCAATCAAGCCTTCGCATCATTTGCTATGAAGGAGATTGGAAACTGCGTCTATAGATGATACTGACAAACAATCGAACATCAGTCAAGTTCTCTGGCCGGCCATTGGAATCAACACACTGCTTAATGGGATTATATTTTACCTGCTTCGTACGAGGAGAAATCACGGACTCATTTCACCAGAACACCTGAAATGAATGCTGTTATACCAAGGAGGAAGGTACCAAGCACATCCCTGCCTGTGGTGTGAGGGTTGGAGGGCGAGTAGCAAGCGCATCCCTGCCTGTGAGGTGAGGGGGATGGTGCCTGTGGTGTGTCAAAACAAGTGACGAATGTGTAGGCACCAGGAGGCTCCCCGGGTCTCCCCCACCACCACAACAACACCTTCCCCTCCTCACCCTACCATACACCCCCTACCCCGGAACCCAGCCCTTCACCCCGCCCCCGTCTGGGGAGGGAGGTCCTACCGGCGTGTTTATAATGGTATGGGGACAGGGGAGGAGAGGGGGAGGTGCCTCCAGCCTCGTCTCGCCTTAATGTAAACAGTGCCACGTAGTTTACCCTCTGCCTATTTATTACTAATGAGGCGCAGGCGGGGAGGCAAGTACGACAGAAAAGCGTAAATACCGATTAACTTCAAGGAGAAGAATCTAAGTCCATATGAGATAAATGGCTGGTGATGGAAGATGAGGGGAACAATGAAGGAGTCCAGAATGAAGGAAGTTCATAGCCCATACCATCACCGCACAGAGATGGAAGGACATTTATAAATACACATATTTCCATCGGCCTCTAGACCATCCCTTCCATCTTATATTACGAATTAAGTACTTTTTAGTGTTGCCTGAAGTACTAACGTACATGTACTTCCCACCGCCTCGTACACGTACTTCCTACCGCCTATGTACACGTACTTCCCACCGCTTATGTACATGTACTTCCCACAGCCTATGTATATGTATACTTCCTACAGCCTAAGTACATATACTTCTTACAGCCTATGTACATGTACTTCCCACAGCTTATGTACATGTGCTTCCCACAGCTTATGTACATGTACTTCCCACAGCCTATGTATATATACCTCCTACAGCCTAAGTATATATACTCCTTACAGCCTATGTACCTGTACTTCCTACAGCTTATGTACATGTACTTCCCTCAGCTTATGTACATGTACTTCCCACAGCCTATGTCCGGGTAATATAACCCTGCCCTAGTGTTACAATCTCAATTGTCATTTCTGCCAATGGTGACCATAATATTTCTGAAGAATCATGAGTGGAGCAGAATGGATGGTGGAGCGAGTGGAAGGGTGTGGATCATCGGGGAGATAGAAGGGGGGGGGGGGAAAGGTGGAGGCGAAGGGGGGTTAAAATCGCTGAGGCGTGTGAGTCCCGGCCATACCACCACTGTGGCTATTTCCGGGCGGCGGAGGAGGGGCTGGGGTAAGGTAAGGCCTGGGCTATAGGCCTACCTAACCCAGGCCCGTGCAAACCTTATTTACGTAATCATCAACCACCATGGACGAGGGAGGTGAGGCAACTCTCTCTCTCTCTCTCTCTCTCTCTGGGACTGAAATAGATTCTTTTTTTTTTTATCTTCTTTCTGATGTTTGTTTTTCTTCCAATTCCCGACACAGTCTGGCAGGATGTGTTGGAGTAGATGAACAGTTGAGGTGTGTTCATGGGAGGGTTAATAACACGGGCGTGCTCAGCAAGCATCGATAGATTGATAACCTCTGGCTCCTTGCGTGTGCGTGCGTGTGTGTGTGTGTGTGTGTGGTGTGTGTGTGTGTGTGTGTGTGTGTGTGTGTGTGTGTGTGTGTGTGTGTGTGGAGGGAGGTAGAGGGAGCGGAGGAGGTAAACACGGATCACTCACTACCCCCCCAACCGAGTTAAAATTAAAAATCCTACTGAAAATATCCTTCATCAGCGTAGGAAGGAGTGACCCCTGCCTCGGCCACCGAAACCCTCTCCTCCCTCAGGAGGCCACGTTGCTACGTCACCAACAACTGAAGGGGCTTCAGTTGTTTTCAGTCGGTGGTCATGTACCTCGAAGATAACGGGCCTTAACGACCCCGACAGTCGAAAGGCCTTAAGCCCAGATGGCCATGACTGATGGGGCTCACAGTTACGTGACTTAATCAACAGAAACAAAAAATAGAACTCTATCCTACCAAGACAGCAGAGGACATTGCTTACATACATCCATCCACTGCAGCATCTACGTACCTTATTCCGTAACGTATAGTTCAAATATCTTTCGTACCAGATTCGTATCTGACGGGTAAATATATACTGTACTTCCTCCAAATCTCATAACAGCTTCCTCAACCCAGTTGCTCAGTGGACGGACCTACTCCAAGGACGTCCTCAACATATGAGACTAAAATCTCAACCCCTGGCACTACTACTACCTGAGATTTTTTTGTTGCTCTCTCTTGGTTCTTCCAGGCGAACGAGCAGTGTGAGGGAGGGCAGGGATGCCTCCCTCCTGGCGGAGGTAGGTAGGTACGTAGGCCTAGGCTGGCTGGTCCCCTCCGCCGGCTGACGGACGAGAGGGGATCACGGGTTTATTTTGAATGTCGGCAAAATCTGTAGAGGCCATGTGCGGGGCGTCTAGATTTTTCCTTCCCTTCACAGACACCCACGCCTCCCTCCTCACAGGCCATCTTCTCCCTCCCTCCCTCCCTCCCTCCCTCCCTTTCCTACAAAGATCACATCCTCCCTTCACACACCCTCACTCCCCGTCCCTCACTTCCTAGAGCCATAGGTCAACAGAGAGCGAAACCAATCAATAAGAATCAAGAACCAGAACATCTACGAAACATCAGGGACTGGACGAGGGGAGGGACTTTCGGGTAGCACCACACTCGCTGAACCATGCCGGACGCCAAACTAACAGCCGAGTGGACCACAAGGTCGGAGGGTGAAGGCTCACTTCAGCCCTGAAGCAGCTGAAGTACATATACGACCCTGAAATCATCAGATAACAAGGCCTCAGGATGGAGGAGGACGACATATGTCTACCCGCCTGCCGGAGGAGGAGGAGGAGGAGGGAAGGTTACCATCTCCCTAATGTATAATACATTATACAGTTCGTTGCGGGAGGCGAAGGCCCATGCGGCGGCGCCCTGCGGGAGGCTGCGGCGTGGGAACCTATCCACCGCAAGGATGGCTCTTGGAATTATACATGAGGCGCCGCTGGAGGGCTGCGGCTCTGATAGACAAATATACGCGACGGATCTGGCCACATGTTTATGAGAAGCAAACTCATGGACACCGTAAGAGCTGTGTGGCGACTGAAACACTGACGGGCCCACAGATGCTCTACAGTGAGCTGTGGTGAGCCAAAAGACACCGTGCAGTGACCTCTGACAGGAAAAGGACTCTATAGTGAGCTTTGATAGTGAGGATGGTGAAGAGTCTCACACAAGACGTCAATCAAGACAAGACAGCGAATCGCCACCATTAACAGTTAGTCTCCGGACCTAGCCAGGGCCTGAATTCAAAGGTCAGCCTCTGTCTTGGGTCAAAAGGTCAGCCTAACGTCCTGCGTTCAAAGGTCAACGTGCCAATCCTAGATCCTGGGTCGAGAGGTCCAACACAGGTCCCTGGTCCAGGGGTCAACACAGGTCCTGAACCTAAGAGGTAACATGGGGCCTCTGTCTGACGGAGGACCTTGAGACTCAGGTCTACAGACCCACTTCGAGCCATGGTACTGGAACCTTATATATGAGAAGTGTCTCTAATGACCATAATACGGGTCCTGGGACCAACCCGGAGGTTAGATCAGGAACCTCAGCAAAAAAAAAAAAAAAAAAAAAAAACATTCTTTTAATCACTACAACGTAAACCCACATTACGTTTGCTACAACATAAGTTTTACTACGCAAAGACCATCTATGCCATACCACTTGGTGCCACCACTGTCAGTTTGGGTCAGCGAGAAACAATGCGGACGAAAACCGACTTCACGGATGAACTGGTTGGGATCTACATGTGCGCATCACGTACACGTCCTCCCTGTGTCTATCTGATGGGAGAGTTCCGCCTTATCTCCTGACGTGTCCTCAGCGGATGTCCGGGGACTCCCACGACAGGTAACGTTCTGCTGTTATGACCTGGAACGGCAGTAATCCAAGAGTGCACCACGATGTCCCGAAGACCAACGATCCAGGAGAGTTACGAGTCTCGGGCATCAACGAGACGGTGTAGCACTGGTTGTCGCGGCGTCCTTGGGTCCGAGTCGGCGTCGTCAACCCAGGGTGCCGCATAAGGCCCTAGGGGTCGTGGGTCCCGGGCTGACGTTGCTGTCAAGCCACAGTCACGATCTCACTCGATAGATCCATCTTAGGCTCCGACCCGTACACGCCGACGGCCACACACCCATCACCAACATTGATGCTATCGCAGCCTTGGTGGCGGGGAGGGAGCTCACGGATTCCCCAAGCCCTCACGGTCTTCCTGTGTGGCCAGAGCCGTATCAGAGGGGCTCTAGAACCCCCCCCCCCCCTATGTATCGGGATGGCTCTACACCCTTATGTATCAGAATGGCTCTAACGACCCTACGTACTGGTAGGTCTCTAGACCTCCCTGTGTATCGGAGGGACTCAGGACCCCCAGCGTATCAAGAGGGGACTAAGCCCCCACCTTGTAGGATGCCACCATTACTATAACACACACATGCCTTCTTGGTGGGTGCCATCGGTGCAGTGGCGTCCGACCACCGCCAGAACCAGACAGTGTCGTATGGTCTATATACAATTTCGTGTACCGACGGTACCAGACGGTATACAACAGACCATCCGTCTGGAGAGAGAGAGAGGGACGTGGTCGCCAAGAGACATCAGAATCAGAGACGGGTGAGAGAGGTGGCAGCGTGGGTTGATGAGGGGGGCAGTGACGGGGAGGTGGAACGCGGGGGTGAGGCACGTGTGGTGTTCGGAGGAGGAGGAGGAGGAGGCGGAGGGGTTAAGGCAAGCATGAACCCAGGCCAGCAAGGGAGGGACAGGTGCAAGACGTATGAACCTTTGGAAAAGTTTAATTACATGTCTTGAGGAGCGAGAGGCCCGACGACATCTGAGCTGCTGCTCCTGCAGGACAAATGGCTGCCCCTGGGACCTCCAGCAATCCCAGGCCATCCCAGGTTGTCCCCGGCGAGAAGAATATATTGCATGTCCCCGACCGAGACAAAGAGATACAAAATGGCTCTTAAAACAAACTCAATTTAACAGTTGTACCAAACTTTGGGGGAGTGGTACACTTGGCCCACCCCAGACCCAAGCCCACACCCTCCTCCCTCCACCCTAAGAGTAGGGCAGAAAAAAACGTATTACAGAAGAACAAAGACATTAGTGAGGCGGGGATCCGCGCATCTGCTGCGCTGTGCCTCAGGTTGATGCATACGACCTTAATCTCTACGACGCAGGCTGGCAAGGCGACGTGTACGACGCCTTGCTCAAGCAAACAGCGGCGAGCGAGTCGCAACAGATTGTAACTTACGTCAATCAACTTACGTCAATCAACTCCCCCTATCGTTTTCCCCATCAACTCCTTTGTAAATCTCTCAACATTAACTCCCCTGTCAATCTCTCCATCAACTCTGTCGATCCCTTCATCATCTGCCCTGTCAATCTCTCCATCAACTCTGTCAATCCCTCCATCATCTACCCTGTCAATCTCTCCATCAACTCTGTCGATCCCTTCATCATCTACCCTGTCAATCTCTCCATCAACTCTGTCAATCCCTCCATCATCTACCCTGTCAATCTCTCCATCAACTCTGTCGATCCCTTCATCTTCTACCCTGTCAATCTCTCCATCAACTCTGTCAATCCCTCCATCATCTACCCTGTCAATCTCTCCATCAACTCTGTCAATCCCTTCATCATTAACCCTGTCCATCTGTCCATCAACTCCCCCTGTCTATCCCTCCATTACCTCCCGCATCAAAAACTCCTCCACACTCCCTTCTCGGTTTCCACAGCTTCCCCTGGGAACCCCTCCATGACCTCCCTCCTCAAAGTCCTTCATCAACGTCCCTCCTCGTCCCTCCCGTGCCAGGACCCTTCACTCCTCTCTCTCTCTCTCTCTCTCTCTCTCTCTCTCTCTCTCTCTCTCTCTCTCTCTCTCTCTCTCTCTCTCTCTCTCTCTGCACACACACACACACACACACACACACACACCAACATTCTGTCGCCACAGACCGTGAACATAATTACGTGCTCGCAAGGCGTCCAGTACCCAATTTAACTCCGCCTTTTACAAGGGGGAGGGCTCGACATGCGACGGGCATGCCCTGCGCGACGTCCCAGGCCGCCCGCAACATCCAGCAAGTCATCTCTGCCATGCACAACGGGACACCACCCCTTACGCAATACGCATGTGGGAGACAGCGGAACGGCCGTCTCGCTGCGAGGGAACTCCCTCTCTCCCCCTGGCACTAAACGCACCATCGTTACACCAACAGTCGAAAGAAAACGGTGACATACTGAATACGTCAATGACTTCTTGGGGCAATTTCTTTCTTATATCACATCACCGACACAGAACACCAGAACTACATATGTCTCTCCACTGTCCTCTCCATGTGTACGGTGTGTGTCCTCTCCCAAGGGGTCGTACTAAGAACCGTACACCTCAACTAACAGACGAGTCCATCCACTACACAATGAACGATTCTCCGCCCCGTAAAATAAGGCCTTCCAAACCACCGCTTGCGATACAAGTGTGTATAGTTCCTTACAAGGGACTGGCCGTACCTTCGTCCCGGAGATCATTCGGTGACACAAGGCAGGTCAACTCTGGCCTTACCATTTCCCCGATGCCTTTGAAGGCACTCGATGCGCAGGGGTGACCCGAAGAGACTTTTCTAAGTTGTCGAGGGAAGGGAGGTCTGTTTCCCTCGGTAGCACAATCTTCTCTGGAGGTGTGATCAGCAACGGCTAGTGTGATGGGTTATTGTAATGGGCAACGTAAATGGTACTGTAATGGGCAGTGTAACTGGTAATGGGCCAGTGTAACTGACACTATAAATGGGCAGCAACTCGTCCTGTAATGGGCATTGTAACTGGTACGGTAATGGGCCAGTGTCACTGACACTATAAATGGGCAGCAACTCGTCCTGTAATGGGCAGATTAACTTAAACTGTAATGGGTGGTGTAACTGGTACTGTAATGGGCAATAGCTTTTACTATAGTGGGCAGTATTCTGCAGGAACTTTGATGGTCATTACACTATGTAAAGGGACATTAATCCCTGGAAGTCCCTGGGGAGCTAATATAAGGACTTGTCCCATGATCTCCCCAGCCTATTCCCTCCCCGGCCCTAGAAGCCGCTGGGGAGCTAATATAAGGACTTGTCCCCATGATCTCCCCAGCCTATACCCTCCCCGGCCCTAAAAGCCGCTGGGGAGCTAATATAAGGACTTGTCCCCATGATCTCCCCAGCCTGTATACCCTGCCCCGGTCCTGGACGCCCCTGGGGAGCTAACATATGGACTCCCCCACCATCACCGCCCACGACCCTCGTCTGGCCATATTGGCAGCATCAATATCCAGTCCAGACTCAAAACTAACCGCAGGAAATAACACAACTATTCCTAACTATTCTAATTTCTCTCCCTTGCATTAGTCGAGTGAGTGCGCGCGCGCGCGCGGGCGAGCGGGCGGGGCCATTCCCACAATGCAACGCTCGCCCCGGCTCGCCTCTCCCCACCTCCAACATCCACATCAAACTGGAAACGTCTCTTGCCCTCCAGGAAACCAAGACAACAATTTAATTTGGTATTTGAATGTTGGTCCATCCCGACTGGGACCGCAGGCCAAGGTTTACGATGGTAGGCGGGGCCTTGTGGGATAGGGCGGGGCTTAGTGGGGGTAGGGCGGGGCGGAGCTTACCAGGTCGTGGGCGGAGTTCTGGACCCAGACCTACAACCTTCCAGGACCCAGCCAGGAAGATCCACAACCCTCCAGGACCCAGCCAGGGAGACTTACAACCCCAGACAGACCTGCAACCCTCCAGGACCCTTCCAGACAGACCCATAACCCTCCAGGACTCTTCCAGACAGACCTACAACTGTCCAGGACCCAGCCAGATGTACCAATAACCTTCCAGGATCCAGCCAGATTTACAGCCCACAAAGACTCATTCAGACCTATAACCTTCCAGAACCCAGCCAGGAAGATCCACAACCCTCCAGGACCCAACCAGGCAGATCCACAACCCTCCTGGAACCTGCCAGAGAGACTTACAACCCCTTCAGCATCAAGTCAGACAGATCCATAACCCTCGGGGACCCAGTGACACATACAACTCTCCAAGATTCAGCCACACCTACAACCCCATACAACCGTGAGAGATCTGCAACCCTCAGGGATCCAACCAGACCTACAACCTTTCAGAAGCCAGCTAGATAAGACCTTCAATCCTCCAGGACCCAGCCAGATAGACCTACAACTCTCCAGGACCCAGCCAGATAGACTTACAACTCTCCAGGACCCAGCCAGATAGACTTACAACTCTCCAGGACCCAGCTAGATAGACTTACAACTCTCCAGGACCCAGCCAGACAGATCTACAACCCTCCATGTCCCAGAGAGACAGATCTACAACCTTCCAGTAACTACAGCATATCCCAGACAGACACACCTACAACCTGCCAGGGACTAAACCTCTTTCTCCTTGCTGTTGTGATCAGAGGGAAACAAAAAGGCTTCCGTCTCTGCTAATTCTGCGCTGGTCTGTCAAAAAGAGGAACATAGTAAAGTAAATATAGAAAGAATATATGCATAGTTTCTTTCTATAGAAAATATATAGAACCGTATAGTTCCAGAAGATGAGCAGAAAACGTAAACCTCCTCAGAGTTTCATTTCACTGCGGTTGTTGCAGGAATCTGCTAAATTTCCCCTAGAAGTTCATCATACACCTCGAAATCAGTCGTAGCAATTGATACCAGTGTGAAAGAGGACCAAGAAGGCAGTGAGAAGCGCACAGGAACACGTCAGTAGAGTCCTTTCGAAGCTGGCTGGAGCAGCTCAAAAGATACCTTTGGTCAAGAAAAAGAAAACAGGTGAGGATCAAAGCCTACGAGCATCCTACCACTAAGGCTGAGAATTCAACCTCTCCCACCACCTATGCTGCTCAGACCCGGTATATCCCTGTAAACATTCCAGGAAAAACTGTGCATAATGGACAAAGTTCATTTTCCTTCATGATCATCTTGCCTGATGAATAAATGATGAATTCCAAGAGTACAGACGGTGGTAACTGGATGACCGCTTGGGGAGTCATTATCTTTATGTCATTACTAACTGTGGTCATCCCCCCCTCCTACCAGTCAGGTCTCCCTGCCAGTCCACCTACATTACCCAAAACCCACCTACCGCTTACCATCCACCCACCTGCAGCACCACCACTCGCCCACCTGCACCACACCGAACTGCGCTTATCAAAGCCACTCCATCCCATACATCCACCCTACACAAAGCCGCCTCCTCCTCCTTCCTCCTCCTCCTCCCTCTACCACCCATCCACTACCCCCCGCCCCCTCCACTATCCGTGCCACTAACCCATCCATTACCCACACAATAGGCCTCTTACCAACAGCTACCCACCCACACCCTGGCCCAGCGACGGACAATGCCCCACACAAACAGGAACACGTGCCTCCGCTGCACACCCACCAGGTGGGTCGACTCCAATGACCCACCCCCCTGTGCATATATATATATATATATATATATATATATATATATATATATATATATATATATATATATATATATATATATCGGAATAAGTATATACATTATCATCCCCCAGCTATCGCTCTCCATTCGTAGACTCAAGGAGTTAGGACTCCCTGCACCTGAACACAAGAACATTTGCTCGAATTTCATTTCACCCAGACCCGCCTACGCCTCCCTTCTCATCCTGGTCTTTTTCCACATAAGCCACACGACAGCGTCTACTGGAAAAGGCGCAGGGAAGGAGCAAACAAGATCCATCCTCTGTCCCTCTTACGTCGCATATCAAGAAGCGTTCAATGCATTGGTCTTCCCAATGGTGTCCAGTCATCGCCTGGACCTCATCCAACAGTCAGGGAAAAGACTACTGTACCTCCCCGCCACCGTCATCTCCTGCTACCAGAGATCCCTCGTCCCTGAGTTGCAGTTCGACACCAAAACCAAATTCCAATGCATCCAAGCTCGTACAGAACCGCTACAAGAACAGCGCCATCCCAACCACTGGGAACATCGTAAACAGACTCCTTCCCCCTCCCCCAACATACACACACACACACACACACACACACACACACACACACACACAAATCAATAATAATAATAATAATGATAATAATAATAATAATAATGATAATAATAATAATAATAATAATAACAATAATAATAAAAATTATAATAATAATAATGACAACACAACAACAACAAGAACAACACATTATTGACCCCGTCTATCAGGTCCGATACACACAGGCGCACACGCACAAAGACACACCCACACACACACACACACACACACACACACACACACACACACACACAATGGCACATACAGCCCCGTGAAAATCTGGTGTCCGGGCGGGCGAGAATTTACATGAATACTTGACTCCATATCGCCCCGCTTATCGCCCCAGCTATCGCACAGTTACTGTCGCTCTGCGATACAGATAAACCCGTCAGAACACAATTACAGAGTCCCAGTCCCCGTTTCAGAACCTGTATCCGCCGATATTTCAGACCGAAATTGAAAGTACGATCGTCAGGAAGTGAGGAGCGGACTTAGGGGAGAAAGAAATCAATTCGTCGTATATTTTCTGGACGTCTGCGCATGCGTAATGCCCTGCTTTGCATACGGCGAGCATGGGAGCTATGCAAGTCTCTCCCGCGGAGTTGGCCCAGGGTAAGGTATGGGTTCGACTCCTCAATATGCAGATGGCATGGGAAACGGAGGAATGAGATGGTGAGGAGGGTCCAGACCTTCGAGCGAGACGGTGCGATCCTGGAGTGAGAGACGGTACGATCCTGGAGTGAGAGACGGTACGATCCTGGAGTGAGAGACGGTACGATCCTGGAGTGCGAGACGGTACGATCCTGGAGTGAGAGACGGTGCGATCCTGGAGTGAGAGACGATCCTGGTGTGAGAGACGGTACGATCCTGGAGTGAGAGACGGTACGATCCTGGAGTGCGAGACGGTACGATCCTGGAGTGAGAGACGGTGCGATCCTGGAGTGAGGAATGATACGATCCTGGTGTGAGAGACGGTACGATCCTGGAGTGAGAGACGGTACGATCCTGGAGTGCGAGACGGTACGATCCTGGAGTGCGAGACGGTACGATCCTGGAGTGAGAGACGGTACGATCCTGGAGTGAGAGACGGTACGATCCTGGAGTGAGAGACGGTACGATCCTGGAGTGAGAGACGGTACGATCCTGGAGTGAGAGAAGGTACGATCCTGGAGTGAGAGACGGTACGATCCTGGTGTGAGAGACGGTACGATCCTGGAGTGAGAGACGGTACGATCCTGGAGTGAGAGACGGTACGATCCTGGTGTGAGAGACGGTACGATCTTTGGGCAAGACGGTACGATGCCTGAGTACCACTTGACGACCTATGAACACGATGGTACGATCTCCGAGCACGACGCTTGGGATCCTTCAGCACGAATGTACGATCCTTGAAGCACGACGGTACGAGCCTTGAGCACGACGGTACGAGCCTTGAGCACGACGGCACGAGCCTTCTTTACGACGAACGGTACGACCCTTGGGGTATGATGACCTGACCTTTGATATGACGACTCTTGGGTGAGTCCATTCATCAACCACTCTTCACCTAACTCATCCTCCTCTACCCACTCCTTACCCATTCCTGAGGGACTTACCAGACAACCCACTCATCACCATCTCTTCCTCCAACACCGCTCACCTCCAGCATTTCGCTTCCCTCCAACACACCTCTCCCCCTCATTCCCAACGCCCCTAATTTCCACCACCTAGCCCGCCCTCACCTCATGCCATACGCATTTATTTGCTTCCATTTTATGTCTTATTGATACTCGAGTCTCTTCTCCTCTCCCCCTGCCCCTGCCTGGGGCGTAAACAAGGGCGGGGGTGGGGTTGAAGGTAAACTGGGTAGGCCTAGGGTAACGCGAAGGTGGGGAGGAGCAAAGAATGTTGGAGGGGGGGGGGGGGGGGGGAGGCAAGGAGGGAGAGAGGGAAAGCGTGGTTAAGCCATGTTTGGGGCAATATAGCAGCAACTGCTACTACTACTTCTACTACTACTACTACTACTACTACTACTACTACTACTACTACTACGACTAGTAGTAGTAGTAGTATAGTAGTAGTAGGACAGGGCAAATGGACAGTAAGGCAAGACAAGGGAAGAGTAGGACAGGACGGAGGACGGAAGGCCAAGGCTGGGGACGGCAGAGCAAGACAGGATAAGACAGGACAGGGTAGGGACGGTAAGGCAGGTCAGGGGACGATGGGAGAGGACAGATGGACGTAAAGGTCAGGCTGAGGGAAGACAGGGCAGGACAGGAGAGGACAGGATAGGGGACTTAAGGTCTGGCTAGGGGGAGACAAGGAAGGACAGGACAGGGAAGGTGAGCCATCATAACATGACTCTCCAATGACCCGTAATGTCAACACCAGCCAGACAAACATCTCTCCCGCCACCTCATCTGCGTCTCATCCTGTCCTCCATCCCCTCCAGCGCCTGGTGAGAGTCAACGCCTCTTACCCCAGCTCGCCCACAGTGCCTGGTGAGCGTCGAAACCCTTTACCCTCCCTCCTGCAGACGGTCAATCTATCCCTATCTCTTAACAGAAGGAACCCTCTCCGACGCTTGTTTGGAAGGCCTCATCTTCCTCCGCCTTGCCAAGACAACCGGCACGTCCTATACCTGTTTTTGACGGGCCAGGTCGGCCCCTATACACCCTCGGTTCATGTCAGCGGTAGTGGGCCCCTGACCAGCGGCAGTCCACATGGTGCCATGTCACCAAGGGTGGGCCACTGGGCCTTCCCACACCCTGGGCTCACGTCACCTGTGATGAGCCTCGTGTAGTACCCTCACGTACATCATGTGTCTCTCTCGTGGTCTAAGCCACACTTCTTCACCTTATCTAAAGGTTCATCCTGCATTCTGAAGCCCACAGGCCACCGTCAACGTCCTGGAGTTATTGATTCTGAACTCCTGCTGTCCACTACCTTCGGGAGGGTCAATTACCCACGCTGGTCGACGATTGATGTCTCAGAAGGTCACCGCAAAGGCGAGGGTAGCAGCCATCCTGTCTCGTCGAAGAACAAAAGATCGTATATTGTTTTGGAAATCATTTATCACGATGCTTTAAATCTTGGGATGAATTACCGCCGCGTCCTGACGACGGGCCAAGTCGCCCCAGGGAACACCTCCTGGGGCTCTGGAGACGTAAAGGTCCGACGACACTAAACGTTCAAGGAAGGTGGGGGGGGGGGGGGGGGGGGGTTGGGCAGTGAGTGGGGGGTTGGGTACGACAGGTCCTGGCGTCAACGCCGTCCGACGGCCTCTTTGCGACCCCTTACGAACGACACTTCCCTTACGACACCTTCTGAGACCAGGAGGTAGCCCCGAGTTACGTTAAGACAGAGGCTTCCGTCAAAAGAGATATGGAGTCCACGAAACATCGCGACTACATTCTCAAGGTCTGTTCAAGCATGGCTGACAGGAGGGTAGATCTGCTAAGGGCAAGTGAAGCCCGCTTCGTGGGGCGTCGACCGAGGAGTGAGGCGACACATGGGAAGTGAGAAGAGACTGACTTATTCCAGCGCGTCGGTACGACCTTTCAGAACGACGGTACGACCCTTCACCACGACGGTAGGACGATTAAGCACGACTGTACGACCCATGGATATGATGATAACGTGGCCTTTGATCTGATCGTAAAGGGTCGGGTGTTTCTATAAAAGCCAGGCCGTCGTGCCTTCGGGATGTACCGCTGTACTGAAAAGGATCGTGTACCATCGTGCTCAGGTCGGGATGGGTGGAGGGGAAGGTAGGTAGGCAGGTCACCAAGCGTCACGACTCCGTCTTGCGTCACCCCTAACGCATCGGGCCATTTCCTGTCGCAAGAACGAGTATACGCGTATACAGTACTCACATTTACCCTCCCTCCCCCTTTACCCATCCACAACAACACACTGTCAGGTGGGTAAGTAAGGTCCAACCTTGAAAGTATAACCCACTACGAGTTCACAGTTCGGAGCAGTGGGTTCAGACTGTCATTTGTACGGGGAACTCCAACCCGTGGAGGGCGTCTGAACGCCGTGTGTTGTTTGTTAGCACAGAGGAACCAGCGCGGCTCCTGGTGGTGGGGGAAGACAGGTCAAAGAGTCAACACTGGAGGGTCACGTGAGGTCAAACGGAGGTAAGGTGACCGTGGGACAACACAAGAAGGCACCGTCATAACAGACGCTCATACAGTAAATATTTGATGTGTGTGTGTGTGTGTGTGTGTGTGTGTGTGTGTGTGTGTGTGTGTGTGGACACGTTTACTTAGTATACTGGCCTTCACCAACAGCCGGAGCCGGGTACCACTACATCGCTCAAAGTGTGTAGCAAGTCTGCCCCTTGGCTGTAACACGTTGCAGATCTTCGGGCGCCGCATCCCGACACCATTTCTAACCACCTGTGCCTAAGGCGTCTTGAGTTTCGCTGGAGTTCCTCTTCGGATTCTTCAACACGCCAATCATACCAACAGAAGAGTCGCGAAGAGATCGGAAACCGTGTCTTCCAGCATATCCCGCGTGCGCGTACTACACTAGGACTTTCATCTCTCGTATACGACCACAAGAAAGTGAAGTCTGGCTGACTTCAATCTCTCTTGATGGTCTTATATATCTCAAACGACCCATGGCGAGCCGTGCAATTCTTTCTTCTACGACGCGTTTTCCGTCTCTATAGCTTACCCCGCCTTGATGTGTGGGGTGAAAAGACAACGGCGTTCATGTCCTGGAGAGTTCCGTTGCTCTGAAAGGCGTCAACAGTGTTATCGCTTCTCTCGATTTGACATATCGCAGAATCCAGCGTATCGTCATCCTCGCAGACAATCAGGATGGTAAGGGGAAGAAAAAAATGTTGCCAGACAAGACCTCCCCCATAACACCTTTCCTCTTCTGTAATATACTTGCGTCTCTTTGTGAACCTGTGTTTTGTTCTCGTTTTCTTCATTTCGACCAGAGTTCAGGTACTGGATGGAGACTTGCCTCCATCGAAAGCCGGGTAGCTCAAGACCTGATGATGGCCTACGACGAAGGGAGGAACCCTTAGGAACTTCTGCAGGAGGTTCGGTGCAAAATCTATCAGTCTAGCGGTCTCCTGTCAGGCGCAACTGAGCCCGGGAGTGAATCCGCGCCGGGTTGCGCCATCACATCAGCGGCGCAGCGCCCCAGTGACTTACCTCACAGCTAGTGTGCTACAGCCATCACATAAGTGTGATATATGGCGGTATGGCACCGCATGGGCCCCGCCACCCACCGCCCGCCGCCCATCAAGCGCTCGACGCAGGGGGGCACACCCAGAGCAGAGCCAGAGGGCGGGCTGCTCGCCTGCCCCTGCTGATCACAGTCCCCGGGTCGCGTCAGGTATAGCTGGTTCCTGAATCATATGCCAAATTTCCTGGTGATTAATGTGTGGGATATAGACGTCGGGCCGTACGGGTGCGGGCATGGCGGGGCCGGCCCCCCCGCGAGGACCCCCCGCCGGCCACATTGCACGGCCGGGGACCCCCCGCGGCCCGCTCTCTGCAGGGTGCTGCCTGCCACGCCAACCTCGCCACCACTGCCCCCTTCCACAGAGGTCATATACCCCTGGCGCTACTCCCTAGCCATGGACCACGGGAGGATGGTGCCCGGCACGCTACCCTCGCCCTTACGTCACCCTCCCACAGAGGCCAGATACCCCTGGAACCACTCCCAGACCGCGGTCCACGAGAGAGCGACCCGTGTACCGGGGCAACACAGGGACGAGGGTTGCCTGCACCGGGGCCATTCCCACCACAGCCGCCCCTCCCGCGCCTTGTCCATCTTAATTTATGTTCAGTATAAGACATGATATTGACGCTGGTCAATTATCAATCACGCCGCGGCCCTCAGCCCATGACAAGGGAGCACCCCTGACCCTCAGCCCACGACAAGGGCGCATCCCTGACCCTCAGCCCACGACAAGGGAGCATCCCTGACCCTCAGCCCATGACAAGGGCGCATCCCTGACCCTCAGCCCATGACAAGGGCGCATCCCTGACCCTCAGCCCACGACAAGGGCGCACCCCTGACCCTCAGCCCACGACAAGGGCGCACCCCTGACCCTCAGCCCACGACAAGGGAGCATCCCTGACCCTCAGCCCATGACAAGGGCGCATCCCTGACCCTCAGCCCACGACAAGGGCGCATCCCTGACCCTCAGCCCATGACAAGGGCGCATCCCTGACCCTCAGCCCACGACAAGGGAGCATCCCTGACCCTCAGCCCATGACAAGGGAGCATCCCTGACCCTCAGCCCACGACAAGGGCGCATCCCTGACCCTCAGCCCATGACAAGGGCGCACCCCTGACCCTCAGCCCACGACAAGGGAGCATCCCTGACCCTCAGCCCATGACAAGGGAGCATCCCTGACCCTCAGCCCACGACAAGGGCGCACCCCTGACCCTCAGCCCACGACAAGGGCGCACCCCTGACCCTCAGCCCATGACAAGGGCGCATCCCTGACCCTCAGCCCACGACAAGGGCGCATCCCTGACCCTCAGCCCATGACAAGGGCGCATCCCTGACCCTCAGCCCACGACAAGGGCGCATCCCTGACCCTCAGCCCACGACAAGGGAGCACCCCTGACCCTCAGCCCATGACAAGGGCGCATCCCTGACCCTCAGCCCATGACAAGGGCGCATCCCTGACCCTCAGCCCATGACAAGGGCGCATCCCTGACCCTCAGCCCATGACAAGGGAGCATCCCTGACCCTCAGCCCATGACAAGGGAGCACCCCTGACCCTCAGCCCATGACAAGGGAGCACCCCTGACCCTCAGCCCACGACAAGGGCGCATCCCTGACCCTCAGCCCATGACAAGGGAGCATCCCTGACCCTCAGCCCATGACAAGGGAGCACCCCTGACCCTCAGCCCATGACAAGGGAGCACCCCTGACCCTCAGCCCATGACAAGGGCGCACCCCTGACCCTCAGCCCACGACAAGGGCGCATCCCTGACCCTCAGCCCACGACAAGGGCGCATCCCTGACCCTCAGCCCATGACAAGGGAGCACCCCTGACCCTCAGCCCACGACAAGGGCGCACCCCTGACCCTCAGCCCATGACAAGGGCGCATCCCTGACCCTCAGCCCACGACAAGGGCGCATCCCTGACCCTCAGCCCACGACAAGGGAGCACCCCTGACCCTCAGCCCACGACAAGGGCGCACCCCTGACCCTCAGCCCATGACAAGGGCGCATCCCTGACCCTCAGCCCACGACAAGGGCGCATCCCTGACCCTCAGCCCATGACAAGGGAGCACCCCTGACCCTCAGCCCACGACAAGGGCGCACCCCTGACCCTCAGCCCATGACAAGGGAGCACCCCTGACCCTCAGCCCATGACAAGGGAGCACCCCTGACCCTCAGCCCATGACAAGGGCGCATCCCTGACCCTCAGCCCATGACAAGGGAGCACCCCTGACCCTCAGCCCATGACAAGGGAGCACCCCTGACCCTCAGCCCACGACAAGGGAGCATCCCTGACCCTCAGCCCATGACAAGGGAGCACCCCTGACCCTCAGCCCATGACAAGGGAGCACCCCTGACCCTCAGCCCACGACAAGGGAGCATCCCTGACCCTCAGCCCATGACAAGGGAGCACCCCTGACCCTCAGCCCATGACAAGGGCGCATCCCTGACCCTCAGCCCATGACAAGGGAGCACCCCTGACCCTCAGCCCATGACAAGGGCGCATCCCTGACCCTCAGCCCACGACCACATCATACCCCTGACTCTTAACCCTTGAATCTAGGAAGCTGACGGTGAACATGCCCCGCAGAACATGTGATCTACCGCCAATATTTTTCATCCCAGGGGAATGTACTGCACAACCACCCACCCGTCCCTCCTCCCTCTCCATCCCCACAACCACCTAGTGTGCCATCCCCTCCCGCCCTCACGCGGCCCATCCCTGTGGCCAGGTACGCCACTTGCAGCAGCAGCAGCAGCAGCAGAGGTACAAACCTCTCACACACGCAGCGTGGACGGTACAAACTGCTCCTCTACCCTCAAGGAGCCTCTAGATGCTGATGGAAAATGGTGAACTGAAAATGACGGTGGCTCATGAATGCCACTGTTACTACCCATGAGCTCATGTCACAATCAACAATGGCCTTGTAACGTTAAGTAACACCTAATTAACTTGACGTAGAGTTGAGAGTAAATGCACCAATGATCCCTTACGCAGGAAGGGACGAGTCTTGAACAAGATGGTACGATCTTTGAGAAGGATGGTACAATCCCTCTTAAGCTCGAAGGTACAACCCTTGTGTTTTGAAAGGAAAGAAATGAATAAACAGGGGATACATGGTGGAAATACTGACGACAAAAGCTATGCACATACATGGTGGGTGTTGGGGAGGTGCAGAGAGAGTGGGGCAAAGCAACTGAGGAGGAAGTGGGGTGATGTTGCAGAGGAATGATGCGGGAGGGAGGAGCGAGGTGAGACACAGGCTGGGAGGGGTGTCGGAATGGGTGGGCACGGGACACTCGCAAATAGCAGCCAATGAAGAGTGGATACCTACAGACGAGCAAGAGACAGACTGAGGGTGACATAGAGGGTACTAGGGTGTCTGCAAGGGTGAAAGGGAGAGTGAATCTACACTGAGAGGTGAAGTAAAAAGGGAGCTTTAGGGTGAAAGGTGACCAAGTACTCATACACGAGTGGGAGAGAGAGAGGCGCGAGGAGGAGGAGAGGTCATGAGGCTGATGGTGGCATCAGCCAGGATCCTCCAGGTACCGATGGAAGCCGACGAACGCGTCGCTCCTGCTGCAGGCCTCTCCCACCTTCTGTGGTCTCGGGAGTCCCTGCCTTTCCCTGGTGGCTGAGGCTGTGGTCACGGTACCCAAGGCGAGGGGTGGACAGTGCCTCGGATGTGGGAGGAACCGGTGTATGTAACTCCAAGACGAGGGGCGTTAGGGTGCACCTTAAAGGAACCTGTTAATTTCCTCCTGATTGTCTATCTGTGTGTGTGTGTGTGTGTGTGTGTGTGTGTGTGTGTGTGTGTGTACTCCGCCACCGCTTGCACTGTACGGCAGCAGACTCCTAGGGAGTCCTGGTGTCACAGACGAAAGTTGCAATACCTGTAGCCAAGCACAGACACAGGCGCTGCAGCGCGACTAACCGATCCCATCATATCTTTCCTCTCCACTTGAAGTATGAGGTCTCTCTCTCTCTCTCTCTCTCTCTCTCTCTCTCTCTCTCTCGGTACCACCCGGAGCTACTACAATTCATCCGGCACATACCCAACACGAGAAGCAGTGAATCATATCATGCATCAGCAGGCTGAGTCCTAGCATGATTCAGTTGGTGATTTGACGACTGGCCAGTCAATAATGGTGGCCGTGGGGGTGGCGGAGGTGGGGTAGGGGGTTTGTGAGGCCAGGGCGTCGGTGGGATGTGGGCAGCCCATGATTATCATGCACTGTTGTGGGGACGGTCAAGGCATGATGAGGTGCGCCATGGAGGAGGTAGGAGTATATGAGGACAGGTCATGATGTATGAGGACCTCACTTTTCAGCGACCAAAGTGAAGCAACAGCTGCCTCTTCCTGAGGGATGGCAGACTGGATCTTGCGGACCTTCAAGACGAGTGAGGAGACGTTTAAGGCTGACGCTCTTCAAGGCACTGGTGTTCTCAAAAAAAAAAAAAACAACAGAATACTTACGCTGGGAAGCAAAGGGTGGAAAAGCGGGAAACTGTCAATGAGAGACGATAGGTGGGGGTGAGTGGGGAGCTGGCAAGAGTGGAGACTTGGGGTGTGGGGTATGGCTAGGGGGAGAGAGGGAGGGAGGTCTGTGGTTTAGGTTACAAGGTCCCGCGTGGCAATTATTCCTGCCTGGCTGAAATTATCCTACGCTGCCTCCATTTTTATTGATACCAAATTGCAGGGTGTTCCCCTTGCACCAACCTCCCCTTCCCCCTGCACCCGAGATGTGGCCCGGAAGGCCACAAGCAACACACAGCCATCTGGGGGAAAGGTGATCACAACGCAACACAAAACGCGGTATTACAGAGACAACACAGACAGCATGTACCATTCTCTCAGCGCTGCGTGTTGCCAGTGACACAACACTTCAACGACAAAGGAAGGGGCGCAACGGCGAGGTGTTGCCACCGTGCTGGCATCGGCCGCAACGGGGAGGTGTTGCACGTTCTTCGTCGTTTACATACTGAGGGAGTTATCAAATTTGCAACAACGGTTTCCCGCCGTCTGAGGCGGGGGCGTTGCAGGAGAAGGGGGGGGGGGGGGTAAAACGGGCAACAACAGACCTACGACACCGATCAACAGACACAGTAGCAACAGATGCACAACACCACACTCAACGGACACAGCAGCAACAGACCGACGAGACAACAGAAGAGACACAGCAGCCGAGGCTGGGAGGGCTCCTCCTACCTTCCATGCTTACTGGAGGCTGAGGGAACTGGTCGACTGTTGCACATATGGTGTTCCAAACGCTGGGAGGAGGGGCAGTGTTGGTGGTAGAGGTGGTGGCGGTGTTGGGAGGTGCAGGTGGTGGCGGTGGCGGCGGCAGCAGCAGGAGTAATGAGTTGCGGTCCCCAGCCGTAATCACCACCAGCTCCCATCATCACCGGGGTTTATATTCTGCATAATGTTCCTCATCTGCCACCCCTCCAACACACACACACACACACACACACACACACACACACACACACACACACACACTCCTCTCCGACGACCTCACTCCTGCCCCTCTACAAAACCAGGCCCCCGTAACTGCCTCTATCATATTTTTTTTCAAGCAATTACCATGGTTTTCTTATAGTCTCTCAGAGTTTTAGCTTCACATTGAAGACCTCATGTCTGCCCAGTGACATGGATGGAAGCGTCAACCAAACTACAACCTCCAACCAGCGACTTCAACAACCTAATGCATCCTCCGCTTTCACCAACAACACCTCGTGGGTCGGCTACGACCGACCAGCTCTCCTACTGTGAACAGTGGCATCAACAATGCCACTGTTCCTCCCCCTGTGCCACATCTCCCTTCGAAGGCCGACCCGACCCTCCGCTCCCGACCCGTCCAAGAGGAGGTGCTTGACCCACACTCTCCACTCTACCTGGGCCGTCACAGTCCCTCCCGTCAACCCGCCTCAAAACATAACCAACGAGTCTCAAATACCTTTCAAGACATCAGGTTGTGGGTCGGAAAGCCGAGGTCCAGTGGCCGAGGGTGGCGATAGGTCATCCACTAACACACACACACACACACACACACACACACACACAAAATATGTGCTAATGTTTTTATCATTCTTATACTTATTGGATGTTTCCCGCGTCAGCGAGGTAGAGCCAGGAAACAGACGAAGAATGGTACAATCACATCATCAGGGGCGTGAATTCCACTCGATAAGCAGTGGTGGACTCCTGTAATCGCTCATACCAAATCGCCCTTCATGGTCTTGGGTTCATCACACATGAGCAAAAATGGGGGTTCAGTAACTGAATTCTCCTAGACGGAGGACGTGATGTCGTAAACTGTGGGTGAGAGAGAGAGAGAGAGAGAGAGAGAGAGAGAGAGAGAGAGAGAGAGAGAGAGAGAGAGAGAGAGAGAGAGTCGAGCCGGGATTGTGGCTGGGTTGGCTGGGGGTGAGGGGAGGGAGGGGGGTAAGAGACCTTACGAGCTTATATCAAACTACGTCATTATCTTGTTAGCCACATCAACCTCTCCACCAATGAGGACGAACTACTACAACCCCCCCCCCCCCCCTCCTTACCATCCACGCCACCAACATCCAGGTCAATCCAACTCCGCCATTTTATGCTTCTGAGACTTGAGACCCCAAAATCTGACCTGGACGGTCGCGCAAGACGAACGGGATGACCTGGGATACTGCGACCCGACCACGGCCGAAGGAGCAACGCCAGACCTGCCCTGGCCCAGGGTAACCTCACCGCAACCACAACACAGGGGGTCGAGAACGGTCTTCGTAAAGCTCAAGCGATCTCCGATCTACACCTTACGAGAGGAACCCCAGTCCTTCTGAGGGAGACCTGGTCGATGACCGTAGGAAGAGACGCCGGGCTTCGACGGCCTCCTCAGCAGATGGGATGCTGAAGATCACAATGACGAAAAAACTAACCTCGTTGCACAATTATGACAGGTGTAATTACCTGTTTGTAATTATCCATCTGTTCTGTACGGGGAGTTCTACACTCGTGTGTGTGGGGTGTGTGTCTCATCCCGTTAAGGATTGTAAATCAACATCGTGTGAACTTCTGCATCCCTCCCTCTAGGTGTCCCGTCCCTTACATCACCCGCAGAGCTGATGATTGTCTGTGTCATCGAGAGGGTTGGAGGAAACTCAATACGCTGCGATCAGGTCACTCCTCACTCATCTCTCTTCCGGGGTCGGTAAACGCAAGGCCTCTCAAGCCTTTATCTGTCATTCACTTCGATTCCGGTACCACCTTCGGCTGTGGATCTTCTCTATCAGCTCTTTGCGTTCCTCTGGCCGCAGCGACCACCAAACTTGTGAGGCATATTCTAAGTTTTGGCCCCTCAACGTACGACATGAGCAGCTTGCTGTATGCTACTTCCTTATCCATATTCCAATATCTATGCCAGAGAGACACAGCTGGTCGTCTACAAGACTCCCCTGAGTGTGGGATGAGAGAGTGTGTGTGTGTGTGTTTGTCTATTACGTGTTTGTGTTACGGAGAGAGCGCGTTCACACACTCTCTTCTTCCTCCCTGCCTTGTTGTCGTGTGTGTGTGTTGGAGGGGGACGAGGCACTGTCTTAAGAGTGATTCAAGCATTAACAGTCTTACGAGTAACGAGGTTATGCGTGTGAGAACGTTTGTGAGGCTTCCGTGGTCAAAGCCCCGCGCACCACGGATGGTGACGTCAGCATTACACCGCCAGGAGACGATGGCGGTCACGTGTTCACCGGTGGCGGTGACGCACCGCACCAGCGGCGATGACGTAGCTACGCCACCGATGGCGACGTCACATGACACCAGTGTGACGTCACTGAGGGCTCCTGTCCTCCTCACTGGAGCCTTCGACATGAACAAAAAGAACAAAGAAGAACTCCTCTGCAAGAACACATCATGAAGGACCCATAGAAATAACAAGGACATAACTAAGCAAATACATAATGAAATCACACACGGGAATCTATCTCATATCATTAAGTCACTGCTGGGCGTCCACAGCCAAAACTCACCTTATCTGATGACCAAATTAATCTTCAAGAGATTGGAGGAGCAAATACACTCGGAGTCATCTCTTTTCTACTCTATCCACACTAAAATTTCTATGTTTCTCAACCTTTCTCTATTCCCTGCCAACCATCCAAGCTACCTCATTCCTCTCCACATCATGAGTTTGTGTTTCTGATCCCTTCTGCCCATCGCTAACAGCCTCGCAAGCATCCAGTAGCGTGTGGCCCTTTGCGTGCCTCTATATATCCTTCTGAATCGGTGTTCTTAAAGATAATTTACGGAAGAGGGTGCCGTTAACAGGGAAATCATATCACCCCTGTCGGAGGTCAGAGAGGAACCATCCTCCATATTCTTTTGATATACAATAAATGTGGGCATTAATGCAGAAATATCAGGAGAGGATTATGCTGTATATTCAAATTTTTTGATATACAGTGAATGTGGACATCAAGAGAGAAAGACCAGGAGAGGATTCACCAAGGAATATGTCTTGCATTCTCCCTCCACTCACAGCATCGAGTATGGGGGGGATCGCTTTCCATGGACCTCCTCCAGTTGACATCATCGGACGTCCTCGAGTTGACATCATCGGACGTCCTCGAGTTGACATCATTACTGAATGAGAAACTGAGTCTTCAACAGTCGCCACCTTGGCCAGATGGTGGTGGTGGCGCCAGGTGGTGGTGGTGACGCACTGGTTTTTTTCATGGGGGATGTCAGTCCTAATTCTCAACGCTCTAAAGAGATCAAGCTCTGGCGATTTTGACTGTAGAGCCAACAGCTGAGGGCAACAAGACGCATAGGATGCTCCGGACACTCCCTTTGCTCTATGTGTCCCAAAGAACTCGGAGCTCATAATCACAAAAGGCAGAAGGGTGGGAGGGGAAACTGAATTACTGTTTACATGCAATGGCTCTATATAATGCACACAGCCCCTGTTCCTGATCAAGGTAGGTGTCAGACACGCTTCGCAAATAATATTCTCTGTACCAACGTACACAATAGACACATTCTCGCCATTACCACATGTGTCAACTCATAACAACCACACCTGTATAACCGCAGCCTCTCGATGCGATGACTATACATGGCAATTTTAAAGCCAATTTGAATATTTCTATGCAACAAAACAAAACATCAATTGTGACGGTATATATATATATATATATATATATATATATATATATATATATATATATATATATATATATATATATATATATGAAGGGCATGATGGGTGTAAAGCAGGCCAGAGGAGGAAGGGAGGGAGATAATGAGCCTAGTCCACACACAAAGTCCTTCTGGCCTCCAACACGGAGTTAAGTCTGGCTGGATCGGATCCTTCGCCACATCTCCAACAACAACAACAGGAGCCAAGGTACTCACCTCTCTTCTGCATGAAGGAGAAGAGCTCATCCAGGAACTCTTTCCTCTTGACATCGTCGCTCAACTCATACAACTGTAAAGATGAGATACATCTGTTACCACCTGTGCAAGAGAGACACCTGCCCCACATCCCAGCTGCCTGGGCAAAACAGGTGCTGAAAAAACATACGTATCACGTTCACACCTGTGAATGCAAATATCAAGCAATACACATTATATGAATATATATATATATATATATATATATATATATATATATATATATATATATATATATATATATACATATCGGTGTTTTCATATATATATTTCACGTATATGGCCATCGTATTAGACTATACGCTTAAGTACGAACCTACAGAGGTACTGATGGGTACACAAACAAGCATCTACATTATACAGTGATCTGCACTACCTACAGGGCAGTCTGACACGTGTGTGTGTGTGTGTGTGTGTGTGTGTGTGTGTGTGTGTGTGTGTGTGTGTGTGTGTGAAAGCAAAAGAGTACATGTCTTCGAGTGGAGAGAGAGAGAGAGAGAGAGAGAGAGAGAGAGAGAGAGAGAGAGAGAGAGAGAGAGAGAGAGAGAGAGAGAGAGAGAGAGACTCACCCCCCCTTGCTCCCCACACTGATCCCAACATTTACCATCACGGTAGACAATACGTCAAGGCGAGGCGCTGAAACCAGAGCTGTGCGAATCCAGGGTCGCACCTCACGTTCCGAACACCTGTGTATAAGAGGACACGTGCCCCGCTCCCCCTCTCCTCACCACGTGTTCGGGAAGCTGTTATCTTGCCACGCAGAGCAGCGGTTATCTTCTGATGCGAGTTATCTCACAACGCGCTGGGGGTCGCGTCATCGTTTGGTGGTGGGAAAGGGGGGCCCATGCGCCTCGCTGCCAGCGACATTGTTACCTGGCCGATGCATGTAACTTTGCTCCGTGCTTGCACCAAGTGTTGGCTCTTACGTTACCTGGCCATGGGGATGGCCAAGCGCTATCAGGCCAAGGACTGGCCCTGGTGGGCCAAACCTCACCTAGCCGAGGATTAGCCCTGGTTGGCCAACCCTCACCTGGCCATGGATTGCCCGTGGTGGGCCATACCTCTCACCTGGCCGAGGATTGGCCCTGGTTGGCCAACCCTCACCTGGCCAAAGATCATATCATGGGGGTTATCAAAGTTTTAGAAATCAAAGTGATAGAATGTAACGGCAGGAAGCATATAAATGATAGTAATTTAAGAAACATTAAAAAAAATCTCATGTGGCAGACGCCAGCAACAAGATTCCAATCTGCGATATGAAAACGTTAAATGTCTTGTATGTAAAACATGACAACATTAACTGTAGTACCGACACGATTAGCATAGTAATTAGCGTAACTACGATTACGATCCATAAGGGTGTATTCCCTAGGGACGAGACTAATCCAGCTCCCGCTGCAAACAATTATGAGTCTTGCAGACGGCATACCCAAGGTCGGTCAGAAGGGACCAATACAGAAATTTCTATTATATTTCTCCCTGCAGACAGATGCAAATACAAATATCCCACGGCTGGACACCGTCTGAACTTAGCCAGCACGACGGTACGACCCACGATGGTACGACCCTTGAGCACGACGGTGCGACCCTTGAGCACGACGGTACAACCCTTGAGTACGACGGTACGATCCTTGAGCACGACGGTGCGACCCTTGAGCACGACGGTACAACCCTTGAGTACGATGGTACGATCCTTGAGTACGACGGTACGACCCTTGAGCACGACGGTACAACCCTTGAGTACGATGGTACGATCCTTGAGTACGCGGTACGACCCTTGAGCACTATGGTACGACCCTCAAGCACGACGGTACGACCCTTGAGCACGTCGGTGCACAACCCTTGGGTACGATCACCTGTCTCTCGACTTGACCCTTAAGAGAAGACGTGGCGAAAGGACTCATTATCTGCAGAAAAAACGTAGGCTTCACGATACGATGACTACCAAGGTTACGTTACGAAACCCCTCTGATAACGAAGCTGGGGATGAGAACTCTTAATAGATACCGAGGCTGAAAAAAAAAACCTCAAGATACCAAAGGTATGGACGAAAAAAACTCCTAAGATACCAACACCAACCACACTATCAGCAAACACTATCCCCAGCGAACGAGAACAGGGGAGGGTTGGATGTCAGATTCCCCCCCACTCCCTACCCTCCCCGTCCTCCAACACCTCTTCCCTGAACCCAGGCAACTCCTCCTCCCCCCAACAACATTTCCACGGACCAATATGTCAAGCACCACCGGGAAAGGCGTCAACACCACCCAGGCCAGATAAGCGGCAATGCCTCGCAACACACCTGCGCACACAGCTCCCCGGGGCGCAACAAAAATACAAGGACATAACAGGAACGGCCAGCAGGTCCGGCAACACACTTAACCAACGTTGCTTAAAAGGCAATAACACGATACGTTCACAACAGCAGCACCAGGAGATACGGTGATAAGTCACATCCGGGATACAGTGATGATGTTCTAAAGATTTGCCAGCTGTCGCAAGCCCAGCAAGGGCTCTTGCGATTATGTATTCATAGATATCTATTTGTAAGGGGAGGGATGTGTTCTTCACTCGTGGGGCTCTGTCCTAAGACGGCCGCTCTATCCTGTCAATATCGCACAGCAAAGACGGCCACACCGACTAGCACGACAGGAGACGATACCATTGGACGGGGTGAGGCAGTAGGGCGAGGCATCATCACTCTCCGGCAACACCGCGAGAAAACCCCCGTATGACGGCAACACCGCCTCTAACAAGAGCATCATCTGCAGACAAGTAACGTCGACCCGGAAGTCAGGCGACGGCGTTAAGCAGTACGGGAAAAACGACCGCGCGAGACGACAACCACGGACTTGTGAGACATGACGTGACGTGGCTAGACGTCAAATAATCCCGTAAAGAAAAAAATATATAAATATCCCCGGACAAAAACCACGAAGCTTAACACCTGTTGTGGAAGATTCGCCTGGCTACAGCCCAGCGCTGAGGCCCAGTGGATGGTCCGTTCCCTCCCTCGACCCTTACCACACCAGCCAGGAGTACGCTACCGGGTGCAGTCTTCTTTCGGGTCCTCCACAGTCACAGCTCGGGGAGCTGAGTCCAAGCCGTTGAGTTCAGGGTCGCCGGTCAACCGCGCTCATGGAAGCCTCCTCGGCCTCGCTAGATGCCCCACGTAGACCACCACGGTCAAACTACTCGCTAGTCCCTTAGCCAAACCCGCTCGCTGAAACGACGGGAACATCCACGCTGAAGCAGATGCAGCGGGGATGAACGGGGAGAAGCCTCACCTGTCGCTGGACGGGGCCCCCTCCTCACCTGGCCGTCGTCGCTGGCCGGGGATGAAGGAGTGCAATAATTACCATGATATCAACATTACTGGCGCCGCCCCGCGGGAGGCCAGCCACCAGTGTGGGTTATCCTCTGATAAACCTGCCAATATATTACGCCGGGCGGCCGACACGCTCCTGTCATGGACGTCAGGCACCCGCAGCGCACCGCATCTAATTGTTTCTGCGCACCTCGCCGGGGCTCGCTACTCAGCCGAGGACGCTAACGGTGGTAATAGATATGATTAGGGAGGGAGCGAAGCATACGGAAGCTGAACGCAGTTTGCTACCGACTATAATTACGCTGTCAGGGAGGGTTACTGGGACGGGAAAACACCAAACAGCAGGATAGTGCCTAAAGGAGTATTTACCTACCAGCAGGCGTGGCTAGCGCGTAGCGCTCACCGCAGGAAACAGGTAGGGGTTGAGAAAAGAAGGTCGTGTTGCTGTGTGTTTATGTCTGAGGAGGAGAGAGACAGCGTGTGTGTCTGTAGGCTGAATGCCAGCAACCCACGTGTGGGTGAGGCATAGGGGGAAAAAACAGCAATCTGGGACAGGGAGAGGAGCTTGACAGCGAGAGAGAGAGAGAGAGAGAGAGAGAGAGAGAGAGAGAGAGAGAGAGAGAGAGAGAGAGAGAGAGAGAGCACAATACACTTGACAAAGCCGTCAGCTATACCCCTCCCCGACTCCTCTAGCACTGGTGGTGGCGGTGTGAAGGTTGCCTACCACCTCTCCACCTCCCCAGCGCTGGTGCAGCAGTGAAAGCTGTCTGCCGTACCCCCGCGCCCCAGTTGCGGTGAACGCTGCCTCCTGCACCCCAGGTGCAACGAACGCCGTGTGGCAGATGTCCCTCGAGCGGGAGAGTGAAGGTCGTCTGTCTAACGCTTGTGTTACAGCAACATTCCTCCTCCTCCTCCTTCCTCCTCCTGCCCCCACGTACAAAAACCTGGCGAGGCCTCAGCAGTGTGTGTAGTCAGGATGGGGGAACTGGCCTGGCCTGGCCTGGCCTGGCCTGGCGTGGAGTGGCGGTCAGTGGGCCAGTGTCAGGAGCTCACCCACACGAACACACAAACACGCCCGAGTCCCCTCCCTCCCTCCCTACCTCCCTCACTCACCCACCTGGCTCCGCACCAACTCTGCTGTTCATATGGAGCCACACGCCTCCGTAGACTTGGAAAGATGATACACCTCAGAGGTTAAAAAAAAAAGTAAATATGTGTAACCTGTTGACTCGTTCGTAGACGCGTTCGTAGTGGCGAGGAGCAGAGATTCTGTCCCTCTATATACCTGTTCGACATCACATTCTTTCACACTAACGTGATCTCACCTGTGCGACGCCGCTTCTTGTGGCGCGTCCATGACCTCGACACCATCGAGAACATGCGAGCACGGCAAGTCAGCCGTGACGACCCCCTCCCCGTCCACTCCGCTTACTCATCTCACTCATCAGTCTAATCAAGTGATGTGCTTCCAACCCGGCGTCCTGGGCTGAGGTGGAAATGCAGTTAAGGCCTCTCGTCTCAGGTCTTCCCTGTGTTGCAAACCCGGGGTTGCTGAGGAGTCGTGGACGGAGGCAGCTTATTACTACGAGCGACTCATCCTCTTTACACAAGCCCCTACCACCACACACACACACACACACACACACACACACACACACACACAGACACACAGCCAATAGGATCAACTACAACACTCCCCCCTCGCACTCTAATGCTGCACTGTCTCCCTCTCTAATCTCCCCCCCAGAGCCACCCTTGGACTTCTATATAGTCTTGCAAGCGACACTTTTGACCACTCTTCCGCCCTCCGCTCGTCAAGAGGAGCAAGCCGTCCCTTCTCCAGCACGCCTCTGTATGCAGCGAGGATCAGAATGCCCTTATTGACATCTCTGGCTTCGATTTCCAATGTTATAATCTGTAGGTATGGGAGGAAGGGGTTCCTCCTGGAGGAGAGAGGCGCAGCTGGGGAAGGGCGTGTCAGGTGTCACGGAGGCGTAGCGCCCACGCAACCACCACCCCCTCCACGGATATTAAACGTCTCAGATTGTGACACGTGACACCAGGAGTGCTTCTCGTGCCTCACCGTACCATGCATACCAATTGGCATGACGGTACAATCCTTGGGAATAACGGTACGACACTTGAACATGACGGTACGACCTTTGAACATGACGGTAAGACCCTTGAACATGACGGTACGACCCTTGAACATGACGGTACGATCCTTGAACATGACGGTACGACGCTTGAACATGACGTAGTTGGCATGGCATGGCATATGACATGACATATGACGTAACGTTACTTATGATATAAGACAAACACATTCGCTCCCAGCAGCAAGTAACGATACGTCCGGAAAAAAAGTAACAAAGTACACGTTTACTTTCTCCAGAAAAAAGTTACTTAAGAAAAGTATTAGTACTAGAAAGTTGAATAGAGGAACTTAAGAAAAGTGGCGGTACTTAGATTACCAGTGAGGTAATAAAAAGGTAATCAAATTTTGACGTAAACAGGTAAAAGTAAATCCCGAAATCATGTACTTCAGTATCAAAATATTGCAGCATTTTTACTGAGCACTGATGCTTTCAATGTGGCTGCCTTACACCATCTAAACGGAAATAATTTATCCATGACTCATACACCTGTTCATAAATCATCAGTAAATGTATGTACACCTGCAACGTCTGCTCTCAGGTGATAAATTAAACGCATCCCATTAAGGACCGGTGTAGTGAAGGCATCAAGTTGTGATTTTCACTTCGTTCCTTACACCGCTAAACTTTGGAACTACCTTACCCTCTCATGTCTTCCCTGACACCTAAAACCTGTCATGAAAAGTGGTGTTTAGACATACCAGTATCCTAATCGTGTTAGTATATGTACCTTAAAGAGCGTCATCATTAGTGTGACGTGTCTCGTCTCGGCGGTTCGTAGAATCCAGCCTACCATCTTCTTCTGTCGAAGCAACTGTTGCTCCATAGTGCTTCCGGGGGATAAGGTCATCAGGCATTAACCCCCCCAACGACATACTTAACGTTCCTATGTACAGTCATCTATGTCTTAACCCTTGGGAGCGATGACCTGGTTGGTCTTCGACTTGAACCCAAGGGTCGCACCTTGACCCTCAAGGATCAGGTCAAAAGCCCAGGGCTAACCATACCTAAGGGTCGTGCCTCTGCACTCGAGGCGATAACCACAGGGAAATTCAAACACGTGCTTCACTATCGTGTTGCTGGGGGGAAAGAATGATCAAATCTGTCGGCGGGGGCCCCTCAGCGTCATCCCCACCACCAACACTAGCACCAGGGCCCCCTCCCCCGCGTGACGCCCTCCAGCATCTCCGCCGGAGAAAGTGGGGCGCTCCACAGGCCTCCTGCGGCCACGCTACAGGAACCAATAAAGCCAAGGAAGTCCTTAACAGTGACAACAATGCGAGCCTTGCATAACGCCGTGGGAAGGGCAGCCATCGTATTGGCGAAGGGGCGCTGTCGTATTGGCGAAGGGGCGCTGTCGCAGTGGCGAGGGGTCCTGTCGGAATGACGAAGGGGCGCTGTCGGAAGGAGAAGGGGCGCTGTCGGAAGGATAAGGGAGTAACCAGTCAGAAGCTCCTTCGTGACCCAGAAGAGGAATATTCACATCCCTGTGTTGTAACTATTGCCACCAGCCGAAAAGAAAGATGGAAGAAAACGGAAGACAAAATCGAGATGGGAGGGAAAAGATGGAACAGAGGAGTGGAGAAGAGAAATTAAAAAGAGAAGGTAGCTGCCTATCTACGAGTACCTGTGATGAGCTTTTCCTAATTAGTAAGTGCTATAGCGCGTAGAACTCACCGCACTTCTTGTGTCTAATGAGAGTACGTCAACATACACAATGATTTTCTATCCTGTTGCCGCTGTTTTCAACCACGTCATCAAGTTTTCTTTTAAATCTTTCATGCAGCTGTCTTGTGCATGTTTCTCACTACTCCAGGTAGTCCACGGAACAGTTTCTTATCTTTTATATGCCAACCTCTCGTATGATGTGGTCTGATACCTTTCACTGGTGTACTTCAAGGTTATTCCTTTTGCCTTGATCATTCTGTTTCTTCCTAATTCAGACGCTCTTACGACTCCCCGGTGGTGAATCAGGACTCCTTTTTTACGTTATTTTCTGGTCTTGATCCATTCCCACACTGTCGTGTCTTCTGTGAGACATCTGCCTATACTTTCTTTTGCCTCTGGGCCAGCGTGTGGTAATGTTATTTCAGGGTTGAGCCTAATGCCACACCTTGCGGTACTCCCGAGAAATCGTCCTCCCACTCTCGCATGGAGCCCAGTGGCTACCTACCTGTGAATCATGTGTTATTTAACAACTCATTTCATTTACTCTCCAACTTCACCTCTTCATATTCTGTCTTGCATCTCTCTCTCTCTCTAATAGAATTTAGTAGCGTACTTTATAAAAAGCTTGAGGAATGTCGAGGATAGTAGTGTTCACTGCCTATATGTATATATCAACCATCTATGAGTCGTGTCTACGCACCTCCAACAGAGGCAAGTCCACTTTGGCCTTCGTTTAAACAACGGGTGAAGCGATCCAGGATATGTCTTTTTCAATCACTTTCACGACCTTTAATTGCAGGTGTGATGTCGGGCTAAACTGGTCTCTACGGCTTTGGTGTGTGTGTGTGTGTGTGTGTGTGTGTGTGTGTGTGTGTGTGGGAGACCCACCCACCCCTCCACAACTCGTGCCCAGCCGCTGCGGGCACCAACATGATACCACCTTATATATGTGACATCGCTGACCCTAACTCACAGGGAAGGGAGATGTGGGACTATACTGCAGGGAGGGTACGGGCGAGCGATAGCACCCCCTTCAACCTCTAAGCCCCGCCAACCCCCCCTAGACGTTATGCTGGCCGAACAACCAATATCGCGGGGCACCGCCCTCACTCAACAACCCACGCCCGGATATAAAACATGATGCTGTACGCCCAAGGTCATATAAAACAGAGGTGAAGGTTTTCCACGCTTCGAAAACTAGTTTCATCGAATTCAAATGAAGCCAACACGCTAACAGTGCCCATGAGGGGTGGTGTAATGCGCTGATTACCGAGCGATGGACACGGATAGACATGGGCGCTGCGGAGGGGGCAAACCCACTTGACGTCCGCCCATCCACACGAGCATCCCACACAAGCGCTCACACGAGCATCCTCCACGCGAGCGTCCACACGAGCATCCTCACGATGGTACACTATCTTTATAGTGGTACAGTACCCACACGATGGTACAGTATCCACAAGGAGGTACAGTATCCACACGGTGGTACAGTATCCACAAGGAGGTACAGTACCCACACGATGGTAAAGTGTCCACATGGAGGTACAGTACCCACATGATGGTACAGTATCCACAAGGAGGTGCAGTATCCACATGATGGTACAGTATCCACAAGGAGGTACAGTATCCACACGATGGTAAAGTATCCACAAGGAGGTACAGTATCCACACGATGGTAAAGTATCCACAAGGAGGTACAGTATCCACATGGTGGTACAGTATCCATAAGGAGGTACAGTATCCACACGATGGTACATTATCCACAAGGAGGTACAGTATCCACACGATAGTAAAGTATCCAGAAGGAGGTACAGTATCCACACGTTGGTACATTATCCACACGATGATAAAGTATCCACAAGGAAGTACAGTATCCACACGATGGTGCATTACTCATAAGGAGGTACAGTATCCACATGATGGTAAAGTATCCACAAGGAGGTACAGTATCCACACGATGGTTAAGTATCCACAAGGAGGTACAGTATCCACATGGTGGTACAGTATGCACAAGGAGGTACATCATTCACAATATCCGCATGAACAAACCCAGTCCAGACTTCATCTAAGAATTCCTTTCACATATAATGACCTGAGGCGAAGAAAAAAGAAAATAAATCGGCACGTTAATGGGCTACAAATGCTCTTCCATCTTAAATCTTCGTTCAAGCAGTGTGAGGTTATCGTTCAATTAGACCAGACCCAGGGCTGGCGACAGGGGACAGAAGTTTTGCCAAAAATGGTGTTGAAATGGATGAGGCGAACAGCCATGATCAGCCACACCTGGCAATGACCGAGACTGATATGTCAAAACCCTTGAGCATTGAAGTACGACCCTTGAGCATGGAGGTACGACCCTTGAGCACGGCGGGACACGACCCTCGGCCACGGTGGTATGCGACAGTTGAGCACGCCAGTACGACCCTTGATCACGACGTTACGACCCTTGGGTATGACCCAAAAGTCGTACCATCGTACTTCAAGGTCGTGCATCGTACGTGCCAGCTATCACCGACCCCTTCATAATTACGACGGGTTAAACTACGACTGTAGTATCTCTCCTTCAGGCAAAATATACACATAACTGATACTTCTTGTATGATTTCTTTAAAAGGATACAGTTTCTCTGCACTGGACTCATCCCTCTATCTCACATCGTCTCTTCCAACGGGACGCCAAAACGGTTAGGGGGCAGCAACGGTAATGACTAACAGTAGCAGCAAAAAAAGACAACAGATGAGTGAGAACATCTGTAGGAAAGGAAGGTGCAGCAGCAACTAGAAAAGCAGCAGCAGTAGCAGTTGAACAGGAACTAAAAAAAACAGAGGGCAGCAACAGCTTCATCAGAGAGGACCAGGAACCACACAACAGGAGCGACAGCTGCAACAGGAGAGAGAGAGAGAGAGAGAGAGAGAGAGAGAGAGAGAGAGAGAGAGAGAGAGAGAGAGAGAGAGAGAGAGAGAGAGAGACGGGGCGGTCAGCCATCAGGATCTACGCCCAGGTATAAAACGATGGGGTTCGGACACCGCCATACACCATGGCAAGATCCACGGTCAACTTAATGGCCCGACGGATCCGTCAGAGTCGGTCGGGCGAGTCGGGTATAGTCGGGCGAGAGGGGATAGATAAGATAGCATTTGGGGTGGTGGTGCTTGGGGCAATTCGGCCCTGCCGGTTCCCACACCACCACCGGGGCATCTTAATGGTCGCCTCTTAACCAAACAATGCCACTACCGGAAGACGGCATCGCACCAACTATCTCCACTACGGAATGAGACAACGAAGGGCGGCTTAACTGACTATACTACCTTCGTAGTGTGAGCACACACACACACACACACACACACACACACACACACACACACACACTGAACCCAGGTCAAGCCTGGTACCCATATAGCGATCCGCTCCGAGGTGGGGAAAGTGAACACCTGGGATTGCCTGTGGGCCGACAGCCGCGTCCCCAGGAGTCGAACCCGGGCTTGCCCTTGCGTGAGCCATGGTCACCACTGAAGCCTATGCGCGCGCGAGTGTGAGAAAGAGAGAGAGAGAGAAAAGGGGGAGCACAAAGACACACAGACACACACACACACACACGCACAAGAACAACAAACACTTGGATCCACCAGTCAATAATATGGATGCAGGCAACACCAGACCCTCATGTTAACCAACACTTACTATGAACGGCGACTTGTAGGTCTGCCAGCGAGGGCTCTTCTGACGCGGACTCTTCTGGAAGTCCTCTGGGGTGTAGGGTGACATCATGGTCGACTGACTTCCTCGCGTCCTCCCTGAATGTTCACTTATGATGTTACTTCACTACCACTAACACTCCGTTTTCAGTCAACTTCAAAAAAAAAAAAATGTTCAAGTGTTCAAGCACACCACATACGCATGTGCTGTGATCCTGCTGTCTACAATCGCCACGTCTGAGAAAATCGACGTGCTCGACAGGTTAAACTTTACTCCTCGGTCGACAGGAGACTCCAGTCTGATGGAAACCTGAAGTCTGCGAGGGAAGGCAACGCGTTAATAATGGTAGGGCCTTAAGGACACGTCGCGAGGCAGGGCAGTGAAATAGCTATGCCCCGGGGGTGGCACCAAGGTGGTGGCGGGAATCTTGGCTGCCCTATTACTCCACCTCCTCCAGCACACTCAATTATATACGCTTTTCTCCGTCCCTTACATGTTCCCTACCTCCGCGAGACAATGCTTCCAGTCCGAGTCGTTGTTTACAAAGTCGTCCGTAAATCATTAACGCCACAATTAACGCGATATCAAGGTCTTAATAACAGGCGAAGATCAATAACGACATTCAGCAACCTCCGTGACCCTTTGTGCCCCACACCAAGATGATCCGACTTTATTTTAATCTACAGCCCCCACCCGCCCGCCGCCCACACCACCCACAGCCACCCGCCACCCCCAGCGGCGGACACAAAACGTGACGCAGGCACACAGTGCTAACCCACGCGCGCCCCCACTGCTCTCACCGTTGTCGGAACTGACAGACACTTGGCCGACACGGGCACGCGTGGTCGGCGTGCGGTGTTAATACACGTCTGTGATGGCCCCTAACGCACACTCCCATCAACGCAACATCCACTCCGCCGCTGCCAAGGACTTAAGTTATAATAATAAGGAGAGTAACTGAACACTGCTTTGATCATTATCAAATTGTGGTTCTTTTCTTTTCTCTCTTCTCTTTTTTTTTTTTACAAAGGTTGACGCGTGACTTAAAGTCACGCCTCGAACTGCCCAATGTTCCAATTGATACGTTCAAGTAACAAGTGCTTCGGGATCGTGCAAGATCTTCCTATACATTTTCATCACACGCGCTGCTGTGTGGAAGCCCTCTTGGCCCTGGCGGTGTCCAAATATGATCTACATAAAAGTTTTATGATGTTCGCTCCTGCCGTGCATCACGCGCGCACGCCAAGGACACATACATATGCGATCGGATTTTATTGCTAGATTCCTCACACCGCGGCCCCCCCAGGAAATACCGAACATGATATACAACCAGGACCAGTTCACTCGTTAAGTACATAAGTTACCTGGTAAGTCACTTATAATCCAGAGGTGTCGTATCCAGGATTCGTACACGAAAGCGAGAGTTGCACTTCCCAGAGCGGAATAAAACCTTTGCTGGTGGCAACACTCCGTTGCCACCAGCCAGTTCGGATATTAAGCACTTCACAATGCGACAACACACACACACACATACATAATGCACACTTGTTAATGACTGATCTCTTGTACTCGAGCAATGGATCACTTCGCGGGATCTGATGACTACGGGGACTGCCAGCGCCTTGATCACACCGGGATGGCAAATGATTCCCTTCGTAACCAAGACTCGATCCTCAGTCATGTCCGACCACCCTCCACATCGCTCGATGCCACACGTCCACTCCTACCTCTTCGCACTATTAATACGATTACCATAGAAGGTTTTCTCCAAATCAGACAATTTCGAGCGATTGATAATGAACTCAAATTACTTCTTGTGGAAGTTGAAGCGAAAAGAATCTATGAGACGTTAATGCGGGAGTATAGATATTGACGTATCCGGTGAGCGGTGGCATCTTCTGCTAGATTTGGCGCACGTCTCGGCAGTGATGCAACGTTTAGCCTCCAGGAAATATCGCCCGCGATTATAACTCGACGCTCTGCGCGTTAATAAAAAGAATTACAAAAAAACGCAATAAAAACGCTCTATACATGTGTTGCGGATCATTTTTGCGGTGTAAGAATAGAAGGGGTCTAACGTGCTCCCCTGGGCTAACAAAGGGGATGGAGAAAGGGCGCAAACACAGCTGTCACATATACATCACTAACATCACCATTTCCCAGTATAAACATTAATTTTGATGACGTGCGGCCTTCTAGGAAACATCATTACTCACGATTAAGATTCTCGTGTTATAATGTTACTCATGGGAAGTCCTGGTGGCGGCCGGTGAATCAGAGGAATGTAAAAACTGGGAGTGAAATGACATTCTATATTTCCGCTACTGTGAATCGTGGTATTTGTGGCTGTTACGTTACACCTACAGATGCGCGCGTTACCCCTCTCACACTGTCACCACGGGCACTTGGTTCAACGGGCACGTGTGACAATCACGAACAAAACTACTCGATGTATTTCCAGGGTTAGGGATAAGACCAGAGGGTGATTTTGAGCGTATATGATCTTGGCGTCCGTTGGTATGTGTGTGTGTGTGTAGTACCAGGCGGCTTCTCTGGGTCCGGCTGGCGCGCGGACCAGGGGGAGCCAGCCCGAGTTTTATATACCTGTTGCAAAAGAGGTTCGTTTCTCAACCCAACGCCTGCGGGCGCTGGGTGTTAATGACTTATCGGAAGGTAGGTACTTACGCCAAGGGCGGAAGACGATGTAACTTCGTGTGGCGTTGCAGTTCAGCTTGCTAACGAAGGCCTTGGATGTCGCAGACATAATCGAACATATATGATTGATAACTGTAATACACAGAATTATCCAAGGGTAATATCATCCATGAACGAAGACATAAAGTTGTTTCGAACGATTCACTTATTTCCGTATAGCCTTGTGATGAAAGGCCGGGCTATACTGGTTTAAAAAAAAATCGACCTACATATGGACACTGGTCTCGATCGACCTCGATCACGCTATGTACCGGATGGACTTGAGAGTACAGAGGAAACTAGAGAACAACATGACCTGTCATGTTCTCCATCCACCAATCAACTAGAGACCAGCAAACAAACGGTTTCTATGCCACACTCGCCATACATAATAAAGACCATTGAGTTAGAGATCCAACAGAAAACGGGACTTTTACCATAGAGGAGGCTTGATTGTAGTCATGATAGCAGCACATTCCCTCACCGATCTGTCCAGCCTTACTTCGGCCGCGGTATGTGTTACCTGGCCAGCTGAAGACGTGTCGCAACCCATGTAACAAAGAAACATTCGGACGTGTTTGCCGATTATAAGGAGAAGGAGGAGGAGGAGGAGGAGGCGGAGGTGGTGGTTGTGGATGGGTGGTGGGGGAAGGAGGAGGAGGAGGAGGAGTGTTATCGGGTAGTAAGATCTGAGTAGGCGATTAATGAAATTCTTCCATGAGGATGGGAGGAAGTTCTGTGTGTGTGTGTGTGTGTGTGTGTGTGTGTGTGAAAGAGAGAGAGGAGGAATTGATAGGACAGGAGGCACCACGGGGCTGCTACCAGTTTACCTCCACACACACACACACACACACACACACACACACACACTAGCTAGCTCTCTGTGTATTCAAACAAATATTTAAACAGTCAAACAAACTGACACACTGTTTCCTTCATGGGGGCAAAAATGCACACGACAGTGCGAACCCGTGAGATGACGTACG
>NC_092239.1:34833992-34858992 GCF_036320965.1 Panulirus ornatus | reverse complement strand
CGACGAAGACAGCGACGAATTGGACGGCATTAACGGCCAGAACGACAAAGAGATAAGAGATCAAGCGACGGGAGGGCATCCCCTACCCCCCCTCAAGCCCCGGGGGATTACACCGTAGGATTACCATCGTAATAATTCAAGCGGGATTTGCGGAGATAAATCCCATATTTGCCACTGGCTCGCAGTCCCACAAGCAGACCCCAGAGACGCTCCGTTACTACTGGTCAGGGCCAGAGGAGACCCGAAAGGTACCCAAGACCCAGATCAGGGCCAGGCCTCAGGGCCAGACACGTAGCCCATTGATGGCCAGATAGACAGACATGGGGTTATGAATCAGGGCCAAACAGAGCCGTCTTAGGCGCCAGATGAATCTCTCTCTTTCAGGGTCAGCCCAAGGCCAGATGAGGACCACGCCTGGCTCTACTTCTCGCATACTCACGGACCTTCAGGGTCTTCGAGTAAGAGGCAGAGCCCCTTCGGGCCCCAATCCCCAGATATGATAACAACTCGGGTTTTATAGTTCATGGGCCACGTCAGGGCCAAGATGCAAACCCATGGTAGAGGTGTTAAACACCATTATTTAACATGTCAGTCACCTCAAACCGACGTGACGGAAGCATGTGACGTCGGTGACGCGTTACAACGTGACGTTACGGCTCGTCACGCCCTTCATTCAAGAATATCTGAGATTCTCGAGGTCATCAGAACTTCGGCTTCCAAATTCAACGCGACTCAGCCCAAGACGCAAGTCAGGCTTCGAAGCCCCTGATACCACGTGACGCCACCCACCCCTGTGTTACGGGACAGCACGTCACGTCCAATCACCCCCCCCCCCCCCACCCCATCCCCTTTCCCCAAATCGCAGGTCAATTCTCGGCAAAACTCCGAATCTGAATCTTGGATTAGCCGTGGCAGAAGAGGCGTCACCCCGGCAGCCAAAAACCGAGGAAAAGTCGCCCTTCGAGCACAAGTCCCGTAGGGCCATAGTTAGACTTCAACGGGCCTTAGGGGGGGAGGCCAGGAAGGCATCACTCACCAGCAGAATTGGGTGAAAATAGCCCTTAATGTGACTAACAAAATGGGCGATACTAGCGCAACGGCGACCGGCAGAGCCCCAACCGCCCTTGTCAGTTTTGTCATATTGTCACGGACAGTGGCAGTGACTATCGTTCACGGCCGTCACGACCCCGGACAGTCAGACGAACAACGACCGCAGGCGAACGAATATCTATGAGAACAAATGAGCTGAGCACTGACCACTGTTCTGGCCTCCTGTTAACAGGTTCTGTAACAGACGTTAACAGGTACTGTAACAGACAGATCAACAGGTACTGTAAGAGACAGATCAACAGGTACTGTAACAGACAGATCAACAGGTACTGTAACAGACAGATCAACAGGTACTGTAACAGACAGATCAACAGGTACTGTAACAAACAGATCAACAGGTACTGTAACAGACAGATCAACAGACCAACAGGTACTGTAACAGACAGATCAACAGGTACTGTTAAGACAGATCAACAGGTACTGTGACACACCATATAAACAACAGTGATGATCACTCTGTTCAAAACCAGTTTAGTTTATCTGGCAAATCAAATGTTCCACTGAACATCTAACTCGCTGTACTACCTGGATAAATTACGAGATAAATACCCAACATCAATTACATGAGTTAATAACCCCATTACTTACCAAAAACAAAAAAAAACGGTTAAGCATTCTTCGCCAATAACACAATTCGTTCCCCTATTATACCTATCACACGTCGAGGGGGGGAGGGGGGGAACCTACTGGCACCAATTCACTATAGATATACTTGTTGCACCAATTTCACCAATTAGAACCACACATTCCACCTGTTTCCACCAATCATATACTTGCTCATCCCTTTCTTAGTTTCTATTGGCAGACCATTCCATCGATAAATGACTCCCCCTCTCCCCCCACTCCTCTAATCATGTGTTTAAGTGGGTAGTTAACATTCCAAATGAACCGGTAACTGATGAAGAGGCTGTGAGATAGTTCTGGCCATCGCTTCGACACTCGTTAAGTCTGGAGGTTGAGTGAAGTACTTCCCTGGCCGGCTGCTGGCCACAACCTACTGACACGGAGGGTTAAGATGGTCACGCCCGTCACTTCAGCACAGAAATTTCATTCAAAGCGAATGGCTTTCCTTGAGATCTGGAATTTATTAAGACCTTGAGCACGACAGTGTAGCACGACGGTATACGATCCTTGAGAGCACGACGGTATACGATCCTTGAGCACGACGGTATACGATCCTTGAGCACAACGGTATACGATCCTTGAGCACAACGGTATACGATCCTTGAGCACAACGGTATACGATCCTTGAGCATAACGGTAGGACCCTTAGGTACGACGGCCTTGCCGTTGACCTTAACCCTGTACGTCACATCTAAGGGCTTTACTGTCGCGGTTCAAAAGTCGTACCATCGTGCTCAAGGGTCGTAACGTCGTGCTCAAGGGTCGTAACGTCGTACTCAAGGGTCGTAGCGTCGTGCTCAAGGGTCGTAACGTCGTGCTCAAGAAAGGGGATGGGTACCCAATCTTCTTTTCTTCAGACCTTCCAAATTTTCCCTCTCTACCACCGGCTGATGTCGTACTGCTCCTGGTGCTGTAGCTGGGTAAGGTGGATATTAGGTCGGGTAAACTGTGTGTGTGTGTGTGTGGGGGGGGGGGGGGGTTCAGAGTTCATAGCCGGGGGCGTACAGCCTTGAGGATCTGAGGACTCGTCCGAACGCTTGGGCCATTTATATGCTAATTCCATCAAACTCGCCCTTACTTCTGGGCCGCCTTTAACCGCCCCACTGACCTTAGCCAGCTGCCACCTTCCTCCTCCAAGGCTCATGCCCTTAGTCTCAACGAGGCCAGCCTACACAATGGATGAGACTGTAGCTGTATATTCCTTCTCTTTCTCTCAAGTCGAACTCCACTGTCGAGGCATATGTCGTGAGCGGCCGAAGTGTAGGAGCCAGTACCGTGTTCTTGAAGTCTCCCGTACCACGTAACTGTCCTCTCTCTCGTACCCTGTACCTACCAACACACGTACCTTATACATGCTTCCTATCGTACCTGCCCTCTTTCTCGTACCTTGTACTTACCAACTCACGTACCGTATACATGCCTCCTCTCACACCTACCCTTTCTCGTGTACCATGTACCTGCCCTCTCTCTCGTACCATGTACCTACCCTCTCTCGTACCATTCCCTGCCCTCTCTCTCGTACCATATACCTACCCTCTCTCGTACCATGTACCTGCCCTCTCTCTCGTACCATGTACCTGCCCTCTCTCTCGTACCATGTACCTACCCTCCCCTGTACCGTGTTCCTACCATCTCCCATGACCTGTATATCCCCACACGTCACCTAAGACCTTCAACCAGTAAGGATCGACTCACAAACGCGCCGCTTGGACGGGAAAAAAGAAAGAAAGAAAGAAAACTCTCTTTATTCGTCTGTAGGATCTCAATCGTCGCTCCTAATCATCATCCTGATCTGTGTGGTAAAAAGCCCCACAGAACAGCCTATGAAAAGGCAGGACGCACTTATAGGCCTAGGTATTCAGAGCAGAACAGTGATGGTGAACGGCTCCTGTGAATATATATATATATATATATATATATATATATATATATATATATATATATATATATATATATATATATATATATATATATGGTCCTCGAGAGACGACTGAAGGAGTAGAGGGAACTGGCATGGCTGAAGGGTTGCCGTAGGAGTGGTGGAGGGAGAGTAGAGTAGTGGAGGGAGAGCAGAGTAGAGGAGGGCGGTATATCTGGAGGCTCCCATACCAGGAACTTGGCTACTGAACATAAATCAAACGCTGAGGGTCACTGACCCACGTCCCCACGTCTCACGATGATGATGACGACGACTGGCGCGAAGACCAACTGTGGAAGAGGAGCCTCAACACCGTCACCTCTCAGAGACGCTGGACTGACCACCCTCCCGGTCGCTGGAAATGCAGTTCCAGCATCACGGATCCAAAAAATAACCATCACATCCAGAGTGTGGAGGACTTCGCCAATCTCCTCCACCACCACCAGACTGGGGACCCGTGGGGTCTGGACACCGAGCAAGCCTCAGTGATGTCCCTGGACACAGGGCAAGCCTCAGTGATGTCCCTGGATACAGGGCAAGCCTCAGTGATATCCCTGGACACAGAGCAAGCCTCGGTGACGTCCCTGGACACAGAGCAAGCCTCGGTGATGTCCCTGGACACAGAGCAAGCCTCGGTGATGTCCCTGGACCCAGAGCAAGCCTCGATGAAGTCCCTTTTTCATAAGTCTGAAGCCCATCATACCACCTTGCTTAAACCATGAGGGGGAAGGAGGGTGTTCTGTGTCGTCTGTGTATCTATGATACTCTCTGATGAGGATAGAGTGTTTCGATCCCATGGCTGAGAACGTTAATTAACACGTCGCTAATCATGTAATCCTATGCCAGAGTCTCTCTCGACACCACTGTCCCAAAGAACTAATCCTAAAAAGTACAAGAAAAAAAGTACATTTCGAACCTCTCTACACCACTGTCTCAAAGAACTAATCCTAAATGAACTAAAGAAAGGACATTTCGAATCTCTCTCTCTCTCTCTCTCTCTCTCTCTCTCTCTCTCTCTCTCTCTCTCTCTCTCTCTCTCTCTGGACTCTCACTCCTTCCCAGACAACAGGCTTCCGAGTGGTAGCTCTCACAGCTGGGCATGTGTGAGGATGTGCTACGATCGTAAACGTGAAAAACAGACGATTCGTATGTTCACTAAACGGTAGATGGCTGCCTTAATTAGCCTTGCGAGGGATCCCGAGCATTATTAAGCATGCTCATCAAACTTTATTGTTTGCTTACATCACAGGAGTGTTATTTCCCTGTCGGAAATAATGTAATTGGAATATTTCCGGCGGGTAACGGGCCAGCTGCTGTGTCAAGGAGGCACAGCAGGGGAGGAGAGAACAGCAGGCGGTACAGCACATGCTGTGGTGGTGGTGGTGGTGGCAGCGTAGCCTGAGGTAAGTCGAAACCAAGGGTCGAAACCCGCCGTTGGGCCCCCAACCAACTCTTGCACTGACTGTCTATCCCCCAGCCCCGGTCCGACTCGTGGGTTCGACTCGCATCACTGGGTCACTGGGTTACCGGGGTACTTGGTTACCAGGGGTATTCGTTAACTGGGGTATTAGGTGACCTTGGTATTCGTAAATTGGGGTATTCGTCTTACGGAATACAGGATTGTATTAGCACCTAACTGGTCAACTCCTGGGGTATGAAATCTGGCCCCACCACAACCAGGAATTCCGTGCCCCTGGGTTATAGGTTTCAGGGCCCCGCGGGGCAGCTGCTGGTCAGCCGAGGACATGAAACAGACCACGACCCCCTGGCGATGCCCTTCCTAAGGGCCTGTACCATACTTGTGGGGCCGTTCGCTTGGTTTTCAGACCCCTCACCTCGCCATACTGACACCACTGAGAGAGAATTCAGGTAAGAGATTGGCGGAGAATTGGTGAGAGTCTGAGTGAAATCGAAGGTGGAAGTTGAGTAGACATTGAGCCTGTGCTGAGAACATATGCCTCGTTTCATCAGCATATCTTCCATTCGACCATTTTCTTAACGTTTTCTTTATTACCTCTACTCTTCACCACTGCTTTATTACATTCACTCTAACTCCTGGTTTTATTACTCCCTACTCTTCAACCCTGTTTTATCATCTATCCTCTAAACCCTTAGTTTTTTACTGCCTGTAGTCTTCAACCCTTGGTTTTATTACCTGTACCCTAATCTAAACCCTAGTTTAACTGCCACATTCCTCTAAACCTCGAGGGTTTTATTACCTACACCCCATAACCCTGGTTTTACCACCAATAAACCTCCCTCGTTTTATTGCTACACTACTCTAAACCCCTGGTTTTACTACCACTAAACCTCCCTCATTTTATCACCTCACTACTCTGAACCCCTGGTTTTACTACCACTAAACCTCCCTCGTTTTATTACCTCAACACTAAACCTTTGGTTTACTACCACTAAACCTCCCTCGTTTCATTACCTCACTACTCTAAACCCCTGGTTTTACTACCACTAAACCTCCTTCGTTTTATTACCTCAACACTAAACCCTTGGTTTACTACCACTAAACCTCCCTCGTTTCATTACCTCACTACTCTAAACCCCTGGTTTTACTACCACTAAACCTCCTTCGTTTTATTACCTCAACACTAAACCCTTGGTTTACTACCACTAAACCTCCCTCGTTTCATTACCTCACTACTCTAAACCCCTGGTTTTAGTACCACTACTCTAAACCCCTGGTTTTAGTACCACTACTCTAAACCCCTGGTTTTAGTACCACTACTCTAAACCCCTGGTTCTAGTACCACTACTCTAAAGCCCCAATGTTGTATTATCTTCACTCCTGACCTAGGCCTAAAGGACAAACCTCTCCCTTCCTCCTCTCCCTCATTAACCCCCTCCCCCCATCCCTCTCACCACGACCCTCAAACCCCCATTTCAACCCCTACCCCCCTTTTCAAAGGGAGACCCGGTGACACGACTTCACTAAATGACCGGAAGACGACCATAAATGACATCGATGGTTAACCCGATAATGGACGACATGTGACGCATGCCTGGTCAACCTAGACGCTCATTACCATCCACCCCGCCCACACACACACACACACACACACACACACACACGTCATCTCGCCACCGTCACCTCCTGCCACCAGAGATCCCACGTCCCTGAGTTGCAGCTCGGCACCATAACCATATCGAGACCATCCGACCTCGTACACACCGCTATGGGGAATTGCCCGGTCCAAACCACTGTCAACCCCGTCAACCTGTGTTTCCTGTCAAGACTGTCTGTTTCACACACCTCCTTCCACTTCTATCTATAGACCCACTGTCTGTCTATACCTGTATTCTATCTATGTACTTTCAGCCTTTGCCTCAATTTTTCCTTAATAAACTATCAATCATTATCACAGTCAATAAATCTTATCCTTGTCATTACACGAGTCTAGTCACGTAAATAAACAAAAAGAGCTAATTAAGAAGGACCTGACGAAGGCAACGAAGAAGGTAACGGAAATAAGATATGAGTCATAGTAAAAGGTTATAGGCCATAAATTTGTCCACCATGGAAGAGAGGAGAATGGAGGGGGAGACTTGTTTACAACCTTCGTCTTTTCAAGTTTCTTAATCAGTTTGGCAATGTCGACAGTGAGGAGTTCCCCGAAGGATGCTGAGGACGAAAAGCCTGAGGCCAGAGCAGGAAATTAGGCAAAGAACGTGATAGAAGAGATGTGAAGAAGTGCTTTTGTTAGGTGTAGGAGGTTGAGGGTGTATAGAGTGAGCCGCGCGATGAGACTACGCTTGCGGACAGCACCCAAGTCGCACGGGAGGGAACAGAGAGGAGAGAGATTAGCCACCCACGTCTACAGAACTCCCTCCTCCGCCCTGGATAAGTAATTGATTACAATGAGGTAATTACACACACACACACACACACACACACACACACACACACACACACACAGGAGCAACAGGTCCGTCCACACATCACAGATGGGAGCGAAGGGGAACAGGAGACACATCACGCCAGAACAGGAGTCTACGTCGACACTCCTGGAACAGCTATTCCAGTGGGAGGAGGATGGAGTGGGAGTGGAGTCTGGAAGGGTGTGTTGTGACGGTGGAGTTTGGCAGAGTTGTGGGGGAGGGGGAAAAGGCTAATTACCCCCGACAGACACCAGATCCTCTGGATGTTGAGGGAGGGCCAGGTGGAAGAGGCGGAGGAGACAGAGGATGTGTGTTGTCATAATTACGTCTATTCATCTTCTCATTATTCTTCACCATGGCGTCCAAAGCGATGGCGGCTGCGGCGGCATGTGTGTGTGTGTGTGTGTGTGCCGTCAGTAAAACGTCCAATCAAGGTTGAATGCAGAATACACACCCCCGCAGGACCCCGCACTTTACTGACATCAACACCGGAATATCACGTGTGATTCACGCAAACTCCCCTGCAAGATCTCTCTGCCACGCAGGTATCGCTGGCAGATCGGCGTTGTGATACATATATACATATATATATATGCATTACCCACGACAGCTAGAGAATGGACGTGAGCGGATGAGGCCTTTTCTTCGTCTGTTCCCGGCGTTGCCTCGCCAACGCTGAAACCGACGACCAAGTACTCAAGTCCTTGATACATAAATTGTTAATTACATTCAACAACGAGAGGTAATACCGAGAAAGGGGTTGGTATTTGTAGAGGTGAAGTGGTATATGTACCGGGAGCAGCAGACGGTCAATGGTATGTACGGGACTGGAAGTAGGTAAGGTCATGGAATGTTAATCACCAGGAATAGATCGATGATCATGTGCATGAGGATCTACTGACGTCAATGCGCTTCAGCGGTGAGCTGTGGACCAAGTTAGTCTGAGGGCTGGGGGAGGCCCTTGTATTAAGGACGTCTGCTGAGGATAAAAACCGGTGGAGACCCCCAATCTGATGGGGAGGCCGAGATGGGGTTGGGTCTCATGGGGGCGTGGTCGGGTGGCTGGCTAGCTGCCCCACTAATCACCCACCTCCGCCGACCATCACCCCATCACCCCACTGGCTAACGTCCCTTCCTCTCCTCCCCCCACCCTCGTCCGCCTCTGGCTCATCCCGGGCCCCTATACTTCCACCAGCGCTACCGCCACGGCCTCATCAGCATACAGTAATGGACGTCAAGGTTATACCACCTTCATCTATGGCTACGGTGACGATCAGGCTCCGAGGAGGCCAGACGAGACGGACCAGTGGCAGCCAAACACGACCCCCAAACGCCTGGCAGGGACGGCGACGACGAACCCCCACCAACATCGGCGACGGCCAGTATGAACGACACCCCACTGCCTGTGGCCACGAGCCAACACGACCCACCCACGAACACCACTGGCGACCACTGTAGTCAACGACATCGCCCCGCAGGAACGACCAGTGCGACCAACACGACCCTCCACGGATACTGAAGAACTTTAAGCAATAATGACGACAACCCGCGACAGATGTGACCCTTCAGCACTAGTGAACTAGGTGGGCGGAAGTTCCGGGGAAAACACTTGCGCGCGTTGCCTGCGGCACATCCTAGTTACTGGGTGTTCCACGGGACACCTGTGTGTCCCGCAGCGGACCACAATCACTGGGTGTTCCACGCAACACTTGCGTCGCTCGCAGTAACACCATGGGTGGGGACTATCGCTTGTAGAATATCAACAATGCATACATCACACGGCATGGCCAAAGGGGCAATTTTCCTCCAAGTCGTGAGCCAAACTGAGTCCCAAGTTAAACCGTTTATAATCTATCAGTGGCACAACTCAAGGTAATTCTAGATTTATGGGTCTGGCGACGTTCAGTTCTTCCTATGCTGGGGAAGCAACTGTATAAAGTTCCCAAGATCATAATCTGATGTAGAGCTTTTGAAGTTACGCCCCAAGGTTAGGTGACGGGTGACACTTTGTTAGACTCCCTACGACGGACGTACGACGGATGTAAGACGGACGTACGACGGACGGGAGAGGACCTACGACGGACGTAAGAGAACGTATGACGGGCGCACGACGGATGTAAGACGGACGTAAGAGGACGTACGACGGATGTAAGACGGACGTACGACGGACATAAGACGGGCGTACGAAGGGCAGGGCGATCCGCAAGTGTATGCCGTGCTACGTAGGACAGCAGCGGTGAGTAGCACGAGACACACCTGCTGAACACCAGTGGCAGTGGTGGATGAGGAATACCACCACACACCACCGGGAACCACTGAACAACATCCACTGAAGCAAGGAGCACCACTGGGGGAAAAAATAGGGAACTTGAACCACCACGGACAGCGGGAGGCACCAGTAGCAGCAGGAAGGAGCAGCGGCAGCAGAAAGGAGCACCAGTGGCAGCAGGAAGGAGCAGCGGCAGCAATAAGGAGCACCAGTAGCAGCAGGAAGGAGCAGCGGCAGCAGTAAGGAGCACCAGTAGCAGCAGGAAGGAGCAGCGGCAGCAGTAAGGAGCACCAGTAGCAGCAGGAAGGAGCAGCGGCAGCAGTAAGGAGCGACACCAATCAATAGCCTCCCAGGGCAGGTCCCACGCCCTCTGCTGCCATCTGCCGCACCCACGCCCATTGCTGCCACACCCACGCCCTCTGCTCCCATCTGCCACACCCACGCCCACTGCTGCCACACCCACACCATCTGCTGCCATCTGCCGCACCCATGCCCTCTGCCGACACACCCACGCCCACTGCTGCCACACCCACGCACTCTGCTGCCATCTGCCGTACCCACGCCCTCTGCTGCCAGCTGACTCCCCCACTCCCTCTGCTGCCATCTGCCACACCCACGCCCTCCGCAGCCACCATAAGTATGAAAACTCGAAGACCGTAGAGTGACCAGAGACCAGGATGACCTGGGTGACCTGTAGCCTTTGAAACAGGTGTGGATGACCTCTGACCTCAATGAACCAGAAACCCACCCGACCTCTAGCCTGAAGCACCATTACCTGTAACCTGGGAGGGGACCATATGCTCACGTGACAGCTGACCTGATGTAAGAGAGGCCGACCTAACCTCTGACCTGGGAGACCAGGGGCCTACCTAACCTCTGGCCTGGGAGACCAGGGGCCTACCTAACCTCTGACCTGGGAGACCAGGGGCCTACCTAACCTCTGACCTGGGAAAAAGGGGCCTACCTAACCTCTGATCTGGGAAACCAGGGGCCTACCTAACCTCTGACCTGGGAGACCAGGGGCCTACCTAACCTCTGACCTGGGAGACCAGGGGCCTACCTAACCTCTGACCTGGAGAAACAGATGCCCACATGACCTCTGACCTGCGATACCAGTGGTCCGCTTCGCCTCTGACCCGGGGGGAAACAGAGGCCAACGTAACCTTTGACCTGAGGAGCCAGAGACCTATGCGACTCCTGCCTGAACTGAGAGACCAGAGGCTTACATAACCTTTGACCTCGGCGACCAGAGGAATGAGAGGTTGTGGAACGTACAAAGCAAGATGGAAAGAACAAACACAAGAGAACGTAAAGAAAGGGAGAGAAAAGAAGATATATTTAAGGTGGGTTAGTGATATCGTGTGTGTGTGTGTGTGTGTGAGAAAGAGAGAGAGAGAGAGAGAGAGAGAGAGAGAGAGAGAGAGAGAGAGAGAGAGAGAGAGAGAGAGAGAGAGAGAGAGAGAGAGAGAGAGAGGAAAAGGTGTGAAAGGGATAAATGCACTGGCCAGGACACCAACACAGGGAGTGTGAAGAGAGAGAGAGAGAGAGAGAGAGAGAGAGAGAGAGAGAGAGAGAGAGAGAGAGAGAGAGAGAGAGAGAGAGAGAGAGAGATTGCCATCAACTCAATACATCAAAGTTCGTCAATTACCCACCAGTCGGCGCTGGTGGCGGGCGGCGCTGGTGTTGGCGAGGGTGACCCACCAATAAGGAGGAGGAGGGAAGGGGAGGGGAAGGAGGGAGAGCATATCCGAGCCCGCCGTTATCTCCGTCGCTATCGGGACCCGTCGGTCTGCGGCCACACGATCCCGAGCGATACCCTTCGTCACGGATCATCGCTGGCCTTCCCCCAACCCCCCCAGACAGCCGATGAATACATGATGAATACGCGGGTAGTTCCTCGGCGGTGAGGAAATAGCTCAGCGCTCTCAAACACAGCCTGGACTTGAGGAGTAGGTCGTGTGTAAGTGCTGTATACACAGCGTATCCATACTCGCTGATGATGTACGAGGCTGGAAAGCACTCATTCGCGATGAATAAAAGGCTATATCCTACACACACGATGAATAAAAGGCTATATCTTACACACACGATGAATAAAAGGCTATATCTTGCACACACGATGAATAAAAGGCTATATCTTGCACACACGATGAATAAAAGGCTATATCTTGCACACACGATGAATAAAAGGCTATATCCCAACACACACGATGAATAAAAGGCTATATCTTACACACACGATGAATAAAAGGCTATATCTTGCACACACGATGAATAAAAGGCTATACCCCAACACACACGATGAATAAAAGGCTACATCAGCGACAAAGCAAAATAAATAAATAAGATAAATCTTACAGACACGATGAATAAAAGGCTATATCTTACACACGCGATGAATAAAAGGCCATCCCCCCACCACACACACACACACACACACACACCACACACACACACACACACACACACACACACACGATGATACAGTAGGCCTCCTTCAGCCTTCGAAACCCAAACCAATCAATACATGTGTAACCCGTGGGCGCTACGCTTCGCGATAAAGACGTGGAATCCAGCGAGCCATACACGCCTACAGTGGAGGCATCGAGGTCTCCAGTGGGTGGTGCTTGCCTCAACCTGTGTCGCTACGTCCTCACAACAAAGGATGGTGATCCTTCTAAACCACTAATGTAATTAAATAACTATCAGCAAATGGAAATAAATAACTATCTAAATATAATCGAATAAACATCTATCTGTACATGTAATTAAGTAACATACTTTCTATCTGTACAATTAAATAACTATCTAACTGTAAATATAATCAAATAACTATCTATCAGTAAATGTAATTAAGTAACTATCTATCAGTAAATATAATTAAATTACTACCCTGCCTGTGAATACAATTAGATATCCTTCTACTTTTGAATAGATATAACTGTCCTTCTATATGTGAATACAGTAAAGCAATTATCCTTCTGTAACTATTATTACATAACTCCTTCTATAAATGTAACTGAGTATCATTAAGTAACTGATAAAAGAGAGATTGAGAAGCGCAAACAGATTCGATGTCTAAATTCAACAGGTGTTGCAGATGTCCTTCTTCGGACAAAGACTTGCCAGATGTGGTGGCACAAAGCCCATCCCTTACCCCCGTCCCTCGCAGCAGTGCCACCAGACACCTCCCTCCTCACACCCACACCCCACCCAACACCCTTGCCGCAGTGCCAGAAATGGCAGCAGTGCCACCACCAGACGACGCCCGCCTCCGTTGCCACAGTGCCACCAGACACGTCGCTTCCTCCCCAGCACTACCGCCCTCGCGACACCCGCGGCTGAGGACAGGTGAGGACAGTGGGCCGGCGAGCGCAGCGCCCCAGAGGAGGTAAGTGTCCCGGTGAGGCCAGTGATGAGTGAGTACCGGCGAGGATAATGTCCCAGTGAGGATAGTATCCCAGCAAGGCCAGTGAGGACTGCGTCCCACTGAGGGTAGTATCCCGGTATGGATGGTGTCCCAAGTGAGGAAGAGGCCCTCAGGGTGAAGGTCTTTACCTAGGGTCAGAGTAAAGGCTGCCAGAATACATACTGGGTGGTGTGGGGGCAAGAGCGCTCCGGGGCGCTGCGGGGCTGGCGGGGCAGCCCCACATACCCCCACCGTCGTCCTGACAGATACCATCGACCATCGTGTTCGTAAATTTCAGCGTCGCGAACTGTGCTCAATCTACAGCCCCGCGCTGATTGGTGTTGCCGCGTGGGGGTAAGAGGGGCGCCCTCCCTCCACGCGATTGGCTCCGTAAATGAATAGGGATTATATCTGCCAATCTCACGTGAGGCTCAGGCTGGAAGTCAGGCTGGAAGGCATGCAGGCAGGCAGGCAGGACTTCGACACCGAGATGCTGGAAAAGACGGGTGGGGGGAGGAACAACAGCAACCCAAGGGATCCTACTGGAACCAGAATGATTCATGGAGATGCTGCAACCTGACGAAGACATTGAAGAAGTACTGCTCTTACGTCGGCTCATCCGTCGTCAGGCCCACCATATAACACACAGGGACGAATCACCTTCCGGAAAAAGATAAACAACGGTTATGAAGTGGATACCATGTCTAATGACCCGGTAGCTCCTGCCCGTGCTACCGTTGGCTCTAAGGCTCCCCCCTAACCTCCTCCGTTCTTCGCCAACGGCTCTTGAAGACGCTCTTGAGGACCATCTCGAACAACCTCCCGCGAGAAAGACTCTCCTCCTACTCCTCTGCACATTATACATCCTCCCTCCCTCCCTCCCTCACTCCCTCCCTTTTTTTTTTGTACACGGGATTCACACGAGAAACAAAGGGTGTGACGGGAAGATATTAAGCCCAGCAGTAAAAAAGGAGAATAAATGCCACGATCACTTACACCGCCAGGGTTGTAAGTTAGCGGAGCGCTCTTGTTGCACTGGTGTGATGTGGTGTGGTTCATATGGTCATGTGTGGACGGACGTACGGCTGTGTTATATCTACTGTAGGTATGTAAATCATGTACCAAGAGACCATATACATACATACATACATACATACATATATGTAAGCAAAAAAAACCATATACCAGATAACTAGCACTACTGTCACCTCTTGCAATATATATATATATATATATATATATATATATATATATATATATATATATATATATATATATATATTGTGCTCGACATTAGCCATACAAGAATCCAAGGTCCTTGTAAGGGTCGAGGAGCTCAAAAAAAGGGCCAACGGCCAAAGGTTTCTACATATATAGAGACTGATTCTATCACTGTCCTCAAGACCAATACATTTATCATTATCATAATTATTACCACTTAATATCATTTATCATTAATGAGGGTTTGTGCAGATAAAGCCCGTTCTTTCATCCATGACTGAATAAATCTCATAAATGGACAAATCTCTTCGTGTATTCCGATGTATTTCATCGGTTGATTCGAGACCCCGAGAAGCGTGGGGGGGGGGGGGGGGGGTGAGCTGTCGATGATAAGCAGCTGATATCATTTATCATTTACATCGTGGCGTGTAGGAGGCGCGGCACCTCACACGCCTTAAACATCCCCACGCCTCCAAGGTAGTAAATCCTGACAGCGTTTTACGAGTTCTCTCTTCACTTCCAGCAACAAAAGAAGGAAGAGAGAGAAAAAAGAAAAGGCCCCGAATGTGGTATCTGTCGTCTCGTCTTCACTTACTCGGCTCCTCTTTAGCATTCGCTCTGGCTGACGCGTTCCCTCCGGGGCGATTTTGCTCTCTCTCTCTCTCTCTCTCTCTCTCTCTCTCTCTCTCTCTCTCTCTCTCTCTCTCTCTCCACACACACACACACACACACACACACGCCCTTATTAATACCAGTCTACGGTCAACTACACAGTCTACCGACGCCTACACAGTCTACCATCACCTGCCTCCATAAATCGCGGTTTTACGAGCCAGTGGCCCCACGTACCCGGCGGGGGGCATAAAGAGTTAACACCTTTTTGTTCACACGTGTTCAGCGGGCGACGCGCGGCCTGCTACCGGGGGAAGGGCGCGCCCCTCCTGGCCAAGGCAGAGAGGCCAGCACCCTGCTGCACTCCCCATACATGGGGAGCCACCTGCTGGCTCTCCCCTGCCATTACTGTCTGGCTGTGAGGCTTTACTGAGCCATCATCACCATCTGAGCGGCTACTGTGGTGCTCCGCCGTGCCATCTCGCCGTCTGAGTGGCTACTGTGCCTCCTCGTGGAACCAATCACACCCCACGTAAATGGTTCCTGAACGTTTCCTCGCCAATCAAACCCACCTGATTGGTTCCTGAACGTTTCTTCACCAATCAAACCCACCTGATTGGCTCCTGAACGTTTCCTCACCAATCAAACCCACCTGATTGGCTCCTGAACGTTTCCTCGCCAATCAACCCCACCTGATTGGCTTCAAAACGTTTCCACGCCAATCTAACCCACCTGATTGGCTCCTGAACGTTTCCTCGCCAATTAGAACCATCTGAATGGGTACTGGATCCTTACCTAACCATCCTCACAGCTTGAACGGCTACCGAGTCCCTAATCACCCTCACCTGAGCGGCTGCTGACTGCTAAACGTTTGGGGACTCACGCAAACGTCTTCTGAACGTTTAAAGACGCAAGTGGATGTCCCCCTGGACGTTCAGGGATGCAAGTGAACGTTTGCTGAACGTTAGGGGAGCCACGCAGACGTCTCGTAAACGTTTAGTGGAAGACTTAACGAAACGTTTCATGGAAGCCTTAACGAACACAGATCATCACCACCATCTGAGTTCCTACTGGATGTTGACTGACCACATCATCTCCAGCTGGTCGTTTACTCAACATTCAATCACGGAACATCACCACCTGGACGGTTACTGGACATTTATTGACTTCTGGAGATTTAATGACTTCAGCATCCCAGCTGACCACCTCCTGGCCAGCTCCTAAACGTTTGAAGGCCCGCCTTGACCATCTGAGCTGATCCCGAACGTTTTTCTTACCATATGGCTCACAACTACACGTTTCCTGGCTCATCAAGACCATCTGGCCAATGGAAAAAAAAAGGCTGATTAACCCACTGCTCACCACCAACATGACCACCTGGGCACGTCTTGAACGTTTATAAATCCGTCCTCACCAGCTGGGGACGAATGTGTCAACGTTTGCTGGCCTCGAACAGCTGACAGCCGTGCAAAAAATACCACTGTCTGACTTACCAGTCCCGACCATCTCATACTGCACGATTGCCTTGTGATGCTACACAGACCAAAGGGGTGGCCCCTTGTGGAATGCCCAGGGCCCCCTGTCATTCCCTTACCTCACCTCGCCGCCACTACGTGCACACACGGGCGAAAAGCTATCCTTGCATCGGTAGAAATTTGCACTCCCATCTCGAGGACATCAGCACTTCTCTAAACTAACAGAAATAAGTAGAAAAAAAAAACGCATTCTTGCTGTACCTGCGCTGGATGGGGGAGTTCGCTTTCCCACTTGGGACATTACTGCCACACTAGGCGAGGTACCTTCTTCATCTGGAACATTATTGCCACACTCGAGGAGGTTCCTTCTCCACTCTGGAACACTGTTGCTATACTATGGGGACGGGACGTACCTTTCCCACATGGGACACTATTGCCACACTTGGGGAGGGAGGTACCTTGGTACCTTTTCCATTTGGAACGCTGTTCCCACACTTACGGGAGAGCGAGCGTGTGGGATGGGCTGTGGTGGTGGAAGGGGAGGCGAGAGCAGTGGGCGGGGGAAGGGGCTAAGGTTTATTACGACCACTCCATCACCCCCCTCACCAGACCCCATCACACCTTATCTGATACACTCTGCAACCTCACTTCATTAAAAAAAAAAGAAAAAAAACTGACACCGATAGATCTCCCCTGTCCTCCCCACCACAAATCCGATGGGGACTTCTTCTTATCCCTGTCCTCTCTAACACAAGTCCTAGGGGGACTCCTTCGTATCCCTGTCCTTCCCCAACACAAGTCCTAGGGGTACTCCGTATGTATCCCCGTCCTCCCCAACACAAGTCCTAGGAGGACTCCTCCGTATGTATCCCCGTCCTCCCCAACACAAGCCCTAGGGGGAAGGTCGCTCTGGCCTCAAGAACACGGTTTCCTGGCGCCCACTAACAAGGGTGAGGCATGACCGACCAGGCGTGTACTGCACACACACACACACACACACACACACACACACAGACGACTGGGTGACCCACTAGCTGGCGGCTGAGGGCGCGTCACAGCTGGTGAGGGATAGGCTGCTAATCTCCTCTTCACACCCTACCTGGTGCACCCAAGAGGAAATATAATCCAGTCTTTCTCAATATTTTAATTTCTATGGCCAGGGAGATAATGGACGGTCAGTGGCTTATATGTATGGTTGTATATATATGAGTTTATGTACAGTTTCATGTACGATATGTTCAATTCTACATATATATGTGTGTGTGTGTGTGTGTGTGTGTGTGTGTGTGTGTGGGTGTGTGCAAAACTGATCTCCAATACTAGGCGAACAGACATGGTGTAATCACCTATGTCTATAGTGTGGTTCGACGCTCGTGGAGCCCTGTGTGTGTGTGTGTGTGTGTGTGTGTGTGTGCTTGGCGTGCGTTGTTCTCCCCCCCCCCCCCTCCTGCGGCACCCAGCCAGCCAGCCAGCCAGTAATGTACAATCTTCATATTCATGCGGCCGCGTCCACGTCCAAATTACGACCCTTTTTTTTTTTGATAATGTTTCGATCATTATAAATTTGTGGCGACGGACATTAACGATTAAACCCACCGTGAGACGGGCCCGGCGTAAATCACCCTTTCCCTTAAGGTTTAAATCAAGGGCGGGAGGCGTTGAAAAATGGCCCTTCCGGTCCGTGATGGGGTACGCCCGTCTTGCCCGTGTAATGAGATGTCGGAATTAAATAATGTTTGATGTGGCGGCGATAACGATCGTTAGGCAGCAGCTCAGCCTATACCGTGGCCAGGACGCTCATTACCATCCGATAATTGGCCAATAGGACAGTAGGAGGGCCGATCCCAACCAATCGCAACCCAGTATATTATTACCCCCCGTTGTGATTGGACAGGTGAGGTAATCCGACGCCCTCTCCCAGGGGCTCCCGACACACACACACACACACACACACACACACAATACTTCACTATCACAAGAGGCCAACTCCACACTGTGATAGCTGCGGGGTATAGGGACACATGCACCACTCCCATCACTTCCACTTCCACCCTTCTGGACCCCAGGCAGAGGGGCCACCTCCCCCAGATGCTCAGGTGCCAACAGACCAGTCGGGAACCCCAGCCACATCTTCTGCTTGCAGAGTTATGATGTGCAGGAGTGGTGGTCCACTGGTGATGCTGGTCCACTGGTGTGATGCTGGTCCACTGGTGCGGTGTTGGTCCACTGGTGTGGTGTTGGTCCACTGGTGTGGTGTTGGTCCACTGCTGGAACACTGGTTAAGTCACTTGGAGCGTTGATTCACAGGTGGAGTGATGGCCCACTGAAATAAAAGTCGGTCCAGCACCACTACAGTTGTGACATCGGTCGTCTACAGGTCACTGGTCCACTGTGAAGGGCTGGTCCACCGTGAGACTGTCAGTTCCTCGCACGTCAACCTCGTGAGACCTTGGCTGTCGTGGCACTTTCGTGAGAGGAGGTACGAAAGACACGGTTTCTGGTCTCATTACGAAAGGCGCGTGGGTTGACTTACCCCTACGAATACGTGTCGACGTGAGCGACGCGGGTCCACGGGCAGGGCGCAGGCGTTGGACAGATCAACCCACGTCCCTACAAATAACGATAATGGTAATGATAAAGGCGAAGGCGACACGCTCCTGCGGAGATCATCAAACCGTGGACCCACGTCAACAGTGGCTTGGCCGCTAACACCACTAACCTCAACCACCCTGACGACTCCACCGTGAAAACCACCACGACGGCGCGACACCTCCACTGTGACAACCACCTCGACAACACGGCCGACAACACGCACCCACCTGTAATTGCCCCACTATTAGTGGCGAAAAGTGATTACAGTGGGTAACAATTACACTTAATTACCGGACTCGTCGCCATAAGTGGGTAAATCATCTGGATTTACAATACCAGTTCAAAACACACCATCACAAATCCTTCTAAATCCAAGTTCCGCGGAAGTTCTTGAAGGAGCCATCGCTGCTCCCGATCACAGTGAACATCTGCAGCAGTTGAGGCAAACGTTGAGGCACGTAATGCGAGAATGAACCACAATATCAAGAAGTACCTGGTCGCGTCACATTTCTTTTTTTCTTAAATGATCATTTTCTTTAATCTGTCGGCGGCTTTTGGGATGCGCATGTCGCCAAATCTCGCGTCAGGTCCACACTTGAAGCTGCGTCTCTATTATCTCTTTCATGAGAGATCGGATATCCCCGCCTGTTCTACTGTCACCAGTGGTAGCAACATTTCTCCAATGTATCGTGCTAAGGTATGTCTTCAAGGGCCATGTAGGCAGCGAGAGTATGAGGTCTTCGAATCATCTTCAACACCTGAAGAAGGTGTTGAAGACTCTTCGATCTGGTGGTGGTTGTAACATGAAGTCGACGGCCTTAATGATCCTGGCGGTCTTTAGGTCAAAGCCCTTATAACCAACCACAAAAAATATATTCTTTTCCTTATGTCAAATGCCGCATCCAGAAGGGCAGGCGACTCCAAGAGGCATTATGACCCAGAGCCGCATATGTCTTACCTTCCTCCTTCGTGCTGGCGATGGTCCCAGAAATGGTCGAACGGTTACCAGTAAAGTACTCAGGGTCATAATCACCCGGTGGGAGTAATGTGACCCTGAAACTAAGGTCGACAGCCAGCTACATCAGGGTCACCCACGGCTCTTGACCCATTTCATATACATCGCAATACTCCTTGCGTAGAGTTGATTTCCCAGAGACTCCATATTAACTCAAATTTCATGTCAAGAGAAAGAAAAAGACTAGTATAGCATAAAATAATGTAGTATAACTAGAAGCGCCTTCAACCCTCGAGTACTGTGGATATATTTTGACCAAAATATCAGCATAATTCAGGCGCATTCACAAAATCCACATCCAAAATATCCTGTTCATATATCATAGCAACCATAACCACACACTAGGATCTGTTCTGTTCTCTTCTGTTCACTAGGCAACGGACTGTTCAAGCGGATTGCCCCCATGAACAGAACTTTTTCTCCAAGCAGCATGATGGGCACGCACTTGCCCCTCCCTCCCTGAGTACGTCTAACACTATCTTCCAAAAAAATGTTTATATGTGTTAGCATTAGTTCCTCCCTCCTAGAGTGCGTCTAACACTATCTTCCAAGTCGTTTTAGACGTGTTAGCATTAGTCCCTCCCTCCTAGAGTGCGTCTAACACTAACCTCCAAATCAGATATGCACGCACTCACTTGCTCCTTCCCCACCCTCTTTCCTCCTCCTCCTCAGAGTGCGTCGGTGGCCGCGCCCACCGTCTCTGGGTGCGACTCTTGGCCAGCCGCACCATGCCTTTTGTACCCCTCTCATACCGAAGCAGGACGAGAAACGCAACAAGACAATTAAACAGATGTATTCTCAATAATTTTGCCAGCCACGCCCTCCAATTAGCTGAACAATTATCCAGTCTCGCGTGCCGGGGTTGCAGCCGGTGTGGGGTGCTCCAGTGGATGCTCCAGATGGGGCTTCACATGCCTCAGTGGGTCCTCCAGTGGTTGTTCCAGTAGTTGCTGAAGTGGGTGCTCCAGTAGTCGCTGGAAAGGTTGTTCCAGCAGTCGCTTTAGTGGGTGTTCCAGCAGTTGCTCCAGTGGGTGTTCCAGCAGTCGCTTCAGTGGGTTTTCCAGCAGCCGATGAAGTGGATGTTCCAGCAGTCGCTCCAGTGGATGCTCCAGCAAGCGCTTCCAGCAGTGTTCCAGCAGCAACTCCACAACCAGCGCGCGCGCGTGTGTGTGTGTGTGTGTGTGTGTGTGTGTGTGTGTGATGACGTAAAGCTACACTCGTGGGCTCCATCACCTCATGAACCTTCTCTACCGTCTTACAACTATTCACACGTCTGTATTCCGTCAACAATCACAATCCCTTACCGCAGTTTACCCCCTTCCTCCAGCCTTCACATCTTTCATAACAATGTTCTTGCTGTACCTCGCGTTATGGCCTCTGGCTGTTCTATCCGCGCATCTTTTCACTGTCGACGTCATCGCAATGGCTTAGAAAACTTAAAGGTTCTGAACAAGTCACGCCTCACTCTTCTCTCTTCCAGGCTGGACACATATAAATGAAGTCTAACCTCTCACTGTATCTCACAATTCTGGTGCCACCTTTGTTGACCTCCTCTGGACTTTATCTATCATTCGTTCAAAGGCGATCACCAAACTTGAGGCGCGCCCCCATTTCCCAATTCACGCACCTAAAAGGGGAAAAAAAATATCTGTAGCTCTGTGTAGTTTCCACGATTACATCTCTCTGCGTCTGAGGTCCTCGCTAACCGCACGAGCTCACACATTACTCGATCCGTTCTTTCGAACCAGCGTGTCCTATTCAATAATCTCAATTTCCACGGTACGGAGCATAGAGAGACGGCGTCTAGCAATGACCCCCAAGTCCCTCCTATTCTAGCGTGTTGCGAAAGTATGTGTTCTCCTCCATACACTCGGGGATCTTGCGTCTCCACGACTCTCTGATCTCAACGAGAACTAACACTCGACCAGTCTCTCTCTCTCTCTCTCTCTCTCTCTCTCTCTCTCTCTCTCTCTCTCTCTCTCTCTCTCTCTCTCTCTCTCTCTCTCTCTCTCTCTCTCTCTCTCTCTCTCTCTCTCTCTGTAACTGAAATCTCCCAATACCATTACTGGACCATCCTTGAGAAGCGAGTGCTCCACCGCTTCATGCACCATCCTGGTCATTCCTTCATTGCCAGCCTCCGAATATTTGTTCTGCATCACCGCTGTTCATCGTAGGATTATGAATGATGAATACCATTATGCAATTCTGCCCCATAGCTCGGGGTGTGTAATTGTATGATGTGGGAGGAAAGGCTGTTAGAAGCAGTGAGTTTTCCTCAAGTGAGTGAGGCGTGTGTGTGTGTGTGTGTGTGTGTGTGTGTGTGTGTGTGTGTGTGTGTGTGTGTGTGTGTGTGTGTGTGTGTGACAATCTTCCCGTCTCCCTAACTGGCTAAGTCTGTTCCACACGCCTCCTCCGTCACTAGAACCCATCACTACATGGGTTCGAACCTCAGGATGCCTACAGGTGTCAGTGCAGACCACTGGCATAGGCCTATATGTCATATAAAAGTCTTTTCGCACAGTAAGGGGAATACTTTGTCGACCATGACCTCTCGCTATGCATGTTGACACCTTCCCTCTCACACAGTGACTACCAGGACACTACCAGCGTACCATCTGACCCGCCACCATCACTACCAGCGACTACCACCATTCGTGGCACCACTTGCGCCCCTCACTTACGACCACCGTCTCGGAACATCGCAACTCACTATACCCACTATCTAACCAATCCACCACTACTACTACTACTACTACTACTACTACTACTACTACTACTACTATTCGAGGACTTATGATGCCTCTTTCTTCCCTTGAAAAACAGCTATGGTGAATTCTCTTCCTTCTCTTGTCTTTCTATCTGCACCTCACATTTCTCCCCTTTAAGCTCTACAATCACTTGCTGAGCCATGATCAACATCTACTGTCTCTCTAAACAACTCATCTCTTGCACCCGTGATGGCCTTGACTGGCGCGCACGTTACCTGCGCGTGCCATACAGGTCGCTATATAGAAAAAAAATATATATATATTCGCCTACCATCAACCACTATCATTCCCACCCACCACTTACCACGCCGCCCTACCACTGACCACTACTACAACCCTCCCACCCACCACTTCTACAACCACCACCACCACCACCACCACAACACTCGGGCTTCCCTGGGCTCGCCTGAGGTTCAAGGCAGAATCCAATTTCAACTCCAATCAAGATACACCAATTAATCACAGGGAGAGATTAATCACGGGCGCCGGCCGCCTAGTCTACCACTCGCTCATCGCGCGACCCCGGCAGCGGCGCGAGCCAGGCCAAGAGAGGACCAAGGCACCTTCTCCTGTAGGAGGAGGGTGCGAGAGGGGGGCAGGCCAGGACTCCCTCCTACAGCAGGAATGAAGATGATGTATGATTGGTCAGCACCATGTGGCCAATCCCGGCTTAAACAGTCCTCTGTAACATAGGAAATCAAGAGGAGCCACAGAGAAGTAGAGGGACGCACTAGTAGAAGTAGTGGTAGAAGTAGAAATAAAAGTAGTAGTCGTAGTAGTAGTAGTAGTAGTAGTAGTAGTAGTAGTAGTAGTAGTAGTAGTAGCTCAAGGTGGTATCTTCGTGCTCAAGGGTCGTACCAGCGTCGTTCTAAATGGGGGAGGAGGGGAGGGAGAAGGGTCATACCCTCATGCTTAATAACTGTACCATATGGTGCTCAGGGGGTCGTACCGTTATGCTCGAGGGTCGTACCATCATCCCTGGGATCGTACCCTCATTTCTCAAGGATCGTACCTTTCGTGTTCAAGGGTTGTGCCCTCTCGCTCATATAGACCGTACCGTCGTGCTCACAGGTTTAATAATATAAACCAAGTCCAAGGGACGACTACTACGACTAGGAACCACCCCAACTCCCTCCTCTTAACCCCCTTCACATATCCTGTCAGGATACGAACCAAGGTTCTACTCGCTCCTTCGGCTAGAGATCACAGCACTTTTCACACCCTTGAGCCAACATGCACCCTTCTCGCACGCACACCGCCCCTGCTACGGCTGAAGGGCGTGTGATGCGCAGATAACACGGGAGGAAACACGCTAATTTCACTCTTAAAGACCCGTATCACTAAGGTCACTCTTTCCCCCTCACACTATTTTAGGAGCGGGGTTATAACCAATGCCATCCCTGTACATAAAGGTCATTCTTCCCCCGATCACGCTACACCTAGAGTGGCACGGAATTACAGCCCTTCTCACCTCTAGAAATAAAGGCCACATCAAGCCTGGGATTAACGGTCATGCACAAAGTTAAGGTCTGGGACATGAGAATCTTCAGTCTTCCAGCCGTCATGTGGCCCCGCATGACACGATAGATGTTGGCCGGGAGACTGGAGTAGATAGAGCTAGGCTGCAGCAGCAGTGTCGGGCGATCAACCTTCACGAAAAAAAAAAAAAGAAGAGATAAGCTGTGTCTTCAAGCGAATTACGTGAGGCTCGCCTTTCAACTGCTTGAGCAACACTACTTAAAACCCCTTGAGTTCGACGACGTAAACCCCCTGAAGTTAACCCTTAAAGTACGACCTAAACCGGTCGTCTTCAAAGGCTTTAAACCGTCGTAGTTAAAGGTTTAGGTCGTGGTACTCAAAAGGGTTTGGTCACCGTACTCGAGGGGGTTAAATCCGTCGTAGTCAAAGCGGTTACGACAGGTGGACGCACCTTACGTCTCCCAGAGGCCACCAGGTAAACACAGACGCGAGGCCAAATGAGCCTCTACGCTGGCTCTATCTGATCGCTAAATATGAGTTATATTACGGGCGGGTGAGCGAGATAAAAGCGGGTGGGAGGAGATCCTGTGTTTAATAATATTCCTCAGTACCACGCA